>NC_090814.1:55402410-55610613 GCF_000390325.3 Nicotiana tomentosiformis | reverse complement strand
AATGTTAAAAAGTGGCTATCCCACGCCATTTCTACTCTTTTCATTTTATGTGACTACTTTTGAATGGACACTAAGGCCTCGCTTGTCCATAATTTTTTTTTTTTTGTCAAAAAAATTCAAAAATGTGTTTGTTCATAAAATTTTATACATTTTTGAAAATTTTTCGAAAATGAATTTTAAAAATCAAAAAGTCTGTTTGACCACTTTTTCAAATTTGTTTTTCCTTACTCACTAAACTGCAATATTTTTTCAAGTGAAATGTATGTCCAAATATAATTTCAAATATTATTTTTTAACTTAACTCCAAATACTTTTTTTTTTCAAAAATTATAATTTTTATGTCCAAACGCCTACTAAATCTTATATTCATGTAATATATTAATATGATGGAAGAGAAGACAAGTATTTGTTGAAAATAGAGCAAATATTACATCAAAATTTAAAATGCAAATAATTTAAAAATTAAAATTCTTGAAAATTTCAAAAAAAAAAACACATAAATTGAAAAGAGGAAAGGGAGTTAGCAATGTTCATGGGATTTGCAATGCCCCTTTACACTATAGGCAGAAGAACTTCTTATTTGCTCCCAAAGTAAAGAAGAATACTAAAGCTCTAGTGCATGTTCAATCAACGTATTCACTATTCTCATATAAAATATTTTAGATTATAGTGGTAGTGATAATGCATTATTTAATTTTAAGATTTTAATCCTATAAAAGAACATGTTCCTCTACTAGTGCTGTACAAATGAAACCGATAAGCCACATCAACCCGATAATCCGAGTCAAACCGAAAAAAAAACTTGACAATATTTAGTTTGGTTTGGTTTTAACTAAATAAAGTCAAACCGAAATTAAACCAACCCGACATTATATGTATATAAGTTTTAAATATATTTAATACTTGAAAATATTTATTGTAGTGTAGTTTATAAATATTTCTTAAGCTTTTTCATAATTTTATCTTTTAACGTATTATTTCAAGCTTGGAGTTACAATTTTTGGATGCCCCAATAAATTTTATAGTTCATAAATGTTAGTAACTCAAATAAATCCTAAACCAAAATCAAATCAATACTAATGATAATAAAAGACATTCAATTCAATTGTACTGTGAATGAAAATAGTGTTGGATATCTATTTTTAGTTTTTCCATGGTTTAGATAAAATGCATAACTTATTTTTCTTCTACTGTTTAGTCATGTAAATAATAGTACTTATTAGTCGTACTTATTTTAGCAACTTATTAGTAATTTTAAATTATGTTTGTTTCCATTATGACTTATTAATAATATTTATTTTATGTAATTTTTTCATCTTTATTGTTAAATATTTTAGTACAATGCCACGAATTATCTCATATTTATGTTATTTTATTAAAAAACACCTTATATAATTCTGTCTTACTAGGATTAAAGAAATATTTGGAGCACAAATTTTATGTTTTGTGATATGAAGACTTTATGAAAAAAAAATCTAAATAACCCGAAAACCCGAAAAACCTGAAAAAATCGAAATTTAAAAACCCAATTTTTATTGGTTTGACTTAGTCTTTAAATTTAATAACCCGATTTGATAATTAAAAAATTCGAATTAACCCGACCTATTTACACTATATCCTCTATTATGTATACTTTGGTTACCGTAACAAGGTATAAACTCGTTTTACCTATTGTCGGGAAAGAAAAAACGTGGGTATTATTTAATTTAAAAGTTGTTTCTTCTCCAATTAAAATTCAGATCTAGTTTTTGTTTTTACCGTAAACGTATCTAATCAGTCTCTGTGCCGAATCGTTTCCCTATGCTGTGAAGCCAGAATGTATTCATCTTGCGCCTACAAATAGTTTGTTTGATTAGTTTCAAGTATTTTTTTTAAATTGTGATGTTTAGTTAAGTTTTTAGAAAAAATAAAATATTTTCAGTAAAAACAGAAACGGATTTTGAGAAACAAAAAAAAATAACTTCTCCCTAAAAATATTTTTGAAAAAAATAGACTAGAAATATTGTTAATCACTTTATAGATAAAACAATAATCGAGAAGGGGACCCCGAATCTTTTAGTACCTCGAAGCCAACCAAAACTAGAAACAAGGTCAATGTTTATCCTACTTTTCCAGATTTCATCATCGCCCTCGCTTGTCCAATTCTTCGTCTTTGTTATACGCAAAGTGACCTAAGTTTTATGTGTTTATTTTATTAGTTAATTAACTATTTTGGCCCTTTAAAATTGGTAATGGGGTTAGAATTTTCGTTAAAGAGAATACAAAGAAGCTAAAGAAATTTAATATATAATATGTATACATAATTTTTTTATCCACTTATACAGTGTAATCTTTTAACAAAATAATGTCAATTATCAGCCCTCACACAAAGGTGGCTCCACCACTGTTTAGAGCATCCACACTTCATCTCTTACAAAGGGGACTCATAAAAACCAACCGTGTAAAAGAAAACATGAAAACTCCTTTCTTTGACACTACTAATAGCTTATATTTGGTCAAGTTTTTCCAATGCTAAAAGTGATTTTTTTTTTTTAATGTTGAGGTGTTTGGCCAAATTTTTAGAAGGGCAAAACGTACTTTTAAGTAGAAGCAAAATTTTTGCAAATAAATTTATATACCAAAATAACTATATTCAACTTAATCTAATATTTAGCAATTCTAAACGCAAGTCTCCTCTCCAACAGGAGTAATATTTTTTGTTGTTAGTACCTTTAAGAGTTTTGGGATTGACACAACGTAGAAGGGGTATCTATGTGAATTCTATGTTGTAATTGATATTATATTGCTCTTTACCTAGGCATAATGGTCTGCATCACTCTCTACTTCTTTTCTTAAAAAAAAAAGAAAGAGGTAATAATGAGTAATCGTCATGCACCATGTTCCAGCTTCATAAAAGACATACAAGAAAATAGATGCACAATGCAGATAGAAAAGAATTCTCATATGATTGAAGATGAATAAAGAGAAAGAAACTCAACAGTCACAAAACTCAATAGCAGTTAGGTCATAGGAGTAATCTGTTCTAACAACCCAATATGGTCTTATACCACCTACTGTGCTCCAACCTTTGCTAGTGTCATACTTATATGAAAATCAAAAACTTAATTATAATTTTTACGTACTTATTCGTAATTTGATACCCAAGAGCAGTTTTTCAAATGTTGGCCTAGCATAAATTGCTACTCAAAAGTGCTTTTCAAATTGATTAACCAAATATAAATTGCTTTTCTCCAAAGGCATATTTTCGAAAAATATTTTTGAAAAAAAGAAGAAGTTGATTTTAGCAAATTAACCAAACAGACCAAAGCAATCACCGGCCAAGAAATTAAAGAGGAATTTACACAAAATACAACCTCTTTAAGACTTATTTAAATAAATTATAACTATTTACAAAAAATTACATAAAATACAATTTATATTATAATTTTTTAACTTTCTAATTAAATTATATACCACTTTAACAGCCCTTAAATATCTCATTTTAAAATTTAAAAATAGGAATTGCCTCCTAAAAATACTCCCATTTAACATAGAATTAGGGATTGCTTTCACTTCAATTTTATCAAATCTTTTATCTCCTTCGTACTAGCCAAGGTGGGTCATTTCTATGGGGAGTTCTGCAAATGGTGGAGGGTACTACCATTACTCATATTCTGTTGTGCGATCAGCTTTGACAGCATTGTCCCAGTTGACATTTATGTTCCAAGTTGCCAGCCTACTGCTGAGGCCCTTCTATACATAGTTTTTCAACTGCAGAAGAAGATTAATAGACGCAAGGATTTCCTTATACTAACTATGGATTATAGTATATAAATAATAAATATGATATATTACTGCTAATATATATATATATATATATATATATATATATATATATATATATATATATGTGTGTGTGTGTGTGTGTGTGTGTGTGTGTGAGAGAGAGAGAGAGAGATATATTGCTCCAGATATAAAATATATGTGATGTATACTATGTATACATAATATATGTTGAATATTAATATACCAAATATAAAATGTATTATTACACATACATATAAAACAAATAAATGCAAAGTATTCCTACTGTAAGTATACGTTATGGAGAATGAAATTGAAACAATAAAAGTTCCCAAGATAGAGTACGTACCTATATTTATGGAGGATATGGCATTGGTCATGAGATAGGAGTAGTGTTTATAGTGGTAACTTAGTGTGTTTGTAGTGATAATCACTAATTAATAAATTGAAGAATTTTTAGGGACTAATTAAGGATACTTCTAGAATGGGACTTTCCTTTAATAGGGAATTTACCATGTTTTTAGAGTATATTTTTTATATGTTTGTTGTAGAATTTGTTATTCTAATATTAGTTGTAGATTATGAAATATTGTATAAATCCGTAAGTATGGTGGTTCCAAGAGCCCATCCTCTCATAGTTCTGGAGTCTGTCCAAAAGCCTAAGCTATTGGGCCGCTCCATAGACGAAAGGAAAAATGACATTGTATAGTCACTGTAAAAATAATAGCCGAAAAATATATAAATATTATATATTTTTTGTATATATATACATTATGTATGTTATATACAAAAATTATACAATTTTTATATACTTTTTTTGCTATCAGATGTAAATAGTTTCTGGCGCATGCTAAAAGTGATAATACCCCTAGACAAAACGTATTTCATTGATTGTTCTATTTACCAAAAAAATTATAAGTATACCGCATAAATTTCAAAAAATCAATAAATAAATAAATGCCTTGAGACTAGGAGTTGAGATTTTATTTGACACTAAGGGCATGTTTGGAAAGCCACCGAGAAATTGGATTGGTGTAATTATTAGGGTAGTAATTGCACAACCTAGTAATTACGACGACTTGTTTGTTTGTCATAGTATAATTACAGTGTAATTACACGTGTACTGTTTGGTTGCACACGAGTAATTATACAGTTAGATTAAATTTTAAATATAAAATTAATTATCAAAATTAAAAGTTAAGATTTAACAAACATATGCCTTTATAAATAATATTAAATTTGACATTTAAGATATATATATTGTTTCTTGAAAATCTATTAATTACTAGTTATATATTTGTAGCTAATATTGTAAAAATAATTGATATATATATATATATTTTAAATTAATAATATTTTATTTTAATCAATTTAAAAACTAAAAATATATATTTTATAAGAACATCATGGACTACATTCTTGATAAATTGATTAATATTTATAAATATAATTTCACAATATTAATTAAATATTTTACAAAAAATAATCTATCAATTCTAGCTGAAAAATGAATGGCATGCAATTTGAATTATTAAGTGAAAACTACTAAAGCAAAAAAAATGGAAGCGAAATATAACATATATTCAAAATCCAAAAAACAATATAATACTCTTATATAAATTTACAACATAACATAAAATAAGTATTATTTACATATTAAAAAGTAATCTATCATTTTAACATAGTTAAACTTGCATATAACCTCATCCAATAACAAAGTTCCACTTTAATGACATTATTCATTATAAGTCAAGTTTGTGGATGAATTATTCTTTATAAGATTAGGAGGTATAATTTTTTTACAAAAATTAGAATTATAAGAGAGCTAAGTGTAATAAAAAATAAAAAAATAATTAAGAAAAAAAATAAAATATGAGAAATTATGCGGAAACACATGAAGTAAAGGTTGAGAAATGAGAAATAAGGAAGTAAAAAATAAATAATGTAAAAAATAATAATTTTAAAATAATTAAAAAGAATCAAAGAATAGAAATAAAAAGTAAATTAAAAAGAAAAGAAAAGAGATTAAAAAAATAACATGGTTATTACACCATGTAATTACCAATAATTCTCAGCTCCCCTTGAGAATTGCAGAGTGTAATTACACCCTCTCAATTACACCCAATTATATTCTGACCAAGTAATTATTTGGTCAGACAAACATGCCAAAACTGTATAATTACACCTAATTATTTCCAAATTCAATTACAGGGTGACTTTCCAAACAAGCCCTAAGAATGTTATTGATATGATCCAAAAGTAAGTGGCTATTTTATAGGAGATATAAGTGATGTGTGAAGATATTTGGAAGCTATCAAGCATGCTTGATCCTGTGGAGTTTCTATATATTATTAGGAGTTTGAACAAAATAGCCCATAATTTAGCTAAATTTTCAACTTCTTTGTTGAAGGACATCTCCGAGGAGAACTTTTTCCCAAGTTGAGTTCAGAGACGGATCCAGAATTTGAGGCGTATGAGTTCCTACCGTAATTTCAAATTAATATGTAATAATAACTGGGTTCACAGTTAGATATTTACAAATATTTAATAAATTTCTTAATATAAATACAAGGTTTACGCAAGAGTTACTGAATTTCCGAAAACCCGTATTCAATGCTCTTAGGTTCCGCGTTTCGATGAAGAAAAAAAAAGACTGGGAGTTGAGATACCTTTTTCTGTCAAAACAAACACAAAAAGAGAAATGTATGTTCTTGGAAAAAATATACTGTATATAAATAATCACCCAAGCAAAACTTCATAGAAGAGTTACAATTTCTGAAAAAACTTGCACGGCCCAACGCTAAATGTCAGAATCAAACTAGTATGCTTTCCCTTCTTCCCCACATCGTGATAGATGCTTTACCTGATTTAGTGGGCGTTTGGAACTAAGAATCGTAAAATTCCGTAAAAAGTAAAAAAATTTTAAAGTGAAAATGGTAATTGAAATTTAGAGTTGTATTTGGACATGAATATAATTTTGGGTTATTTTTAAATTTTTGTTAGTGATCTGAGTGAAAATTTTGAAAATCAGTTTTTTGAAGTTTTTTAAATTTTCGAAAAATTTCGAAATTCATCTTCAAGTGAAAATTGAAAAATTATGACCAAACACCGATTTCGAAAAAAAGTACTTTTTTTTCGAAAAAGTGCTTTTTTTTTAATGGCCAAACGGGCTATTAAATTTAGTGAGCCTTGTACATACTAAAGTTTAAAAAATAAGAAAATAAAAATGATTTCACTCTCTTCTTGACATGGTCAAAGCTCTTTCCAATCCTCTATGTTTTTTTTTTATATAAAAAGAATGTTAGAATTAAAGTCTTATACACTCTCATTGTATCTATATATGGGTAAAATCGAGGATAGAGTTATCCCCGAATTTTTCGTTGTAAAACAAGGAACAACATTACTTGTTACTGTTTCGAGTGAGACCGAAGATACTCACAGAACAAAACTAGGAACGGACGAACGATACAACGGGTCTCGAGCATGGTCGAACCTTGAAAGAATCAAGCTCGAGTGAGATGAAGAATCGAGGGTAAAGGAAAAGCGGTTAAAGGAGACAAACGGGGAGCCGAAATATCCGCCATCAATTAGGTATTGCAGCGCGGATCACGCTCATTATTGGATGCGGATCATATTTTCGTGGGAGAGAAGGAAGGAAAAGATTTTTACATTATTTATACTTGTGTTAGGGTTAAAGCTCCTCTACTATATAAAGAGGAGGACCCCTTCATTTTTTTGGCTCTATTTTTTATGCATAACAAGGCAGTAAAATTTACTTTGGATCTCACCAACTGTTTTAAGTGTTCTTCAGTTTTTCACCCGTTACCTCGGATCCGAGCTCTAATTCGAGGGCTCAATCGAGGCCAACCGTCGGCATTTAAGTTAAACACAAAGCTTATTTACCACGTCACTTTGGTTTGATCGTTTTATCTCATTTCAATTCAACTATTTATTATTAGTTGATCATTTATGTTAAATAAAATCACATATTCTTTAAACCGCGTACAAATTTAATTGTTATCCATTTTAAGAGGTAAAAAGTTTGGCGCTTACTGTGGGGCTAAGAATAATAGTGGTGATTTAATACGAATCTTGATAACACACTCTATTTTACACTTGTTCTTTTAAGTTTGATTTTAGGACTGTTTCAATATGTCATATTCTCAATCTGCTCACTTAAGCATTGACGCCGAATCAGGCAATCATGGTTAAAATAATAACGGGGTACCGAACAACAATGCACCACTGTCGACCCTAACGGTGTTCCAATCATTGATCCGGTCGATGCTAACTCACAAGTTATTGTCAGCACTAACCTACCGACTGATCCCAATAATAGAATTCACGGGGCACCTAGGCTATCAGCTTGTGAAGCGCCCGAAGGGGGAGGCGATGGAGTTAGCTTACGTTTGATTTTTGAGATATTGCAAGACCAACAAGATGCCATAGCACAACTACAGAATCAAAATCAAGCACACAACGCGGCTGAACCCGAGCGGGTTGGAGAAGATACAGGGAGGGAAGAACGGGTTGTAACAGAGCTCAACAGGTCCGGGTCTGAATTCGGGGAAACTTCTGAAGTGATGAAAATGCTCGAGGCATTGACAAAACAGGTGGAATCCAGCGAAAAGAAAATAGAGGCAAACGATAAGAAAATATAAACTTACAACTCGAGGGTCGATTAGATTCCGGGGCACCTCCGATAGTGAAGGGATCGAATTCCAAAAAGTTCATTCAGAAGCCTTTCCCCTCGAGTGTGACACCAAAACCGATTCCGAAAAGGTTCCGAATGCCCGATATTCTAAAATAAAATAGGACCACAGATCCAAATAAGCATGTGACCTCCTATACGTGTGCTATAAAAGGCAACGACCTCGAGGATGATGAGATCGAGTTGTTGTTGCTAAAGATAATCGGGGAAACCCTATCCATCCAAGTAAACAATGATATGGTATCATAATTTACGTCAAAACTCTATTGATTCAATTTCTATACTTGCAGATGCCTTTGTTAAAGCTCACGCTGGATCTATTAAAGTTGAGACGAGGAAATCAAACCTATTCAAAGTCAACACAGAGGGACAATGAAATGCTCAGGGAATTCGTGTCACGCCCCAAACTCGGGGAGCGTGACCGGCGCTCAACCGAGTGAACCCGGTCAAGCAAGCCTATTTAATAGTTTCTACCCAACTCACCCATGATTTTAAGAGTATACATAACTTCGTTAATTAACCGACAAGGAGATCATGTAGACAATACCAAATTCATTACCATTAATTACTTCATTTAATAAGTCTGAAAACACACACACACCCCTTCATGGTTCCAAGTGGAACAAGTGATTCAATCACAACGCAACTTGTTTAACATTCCCAACACCCATATACAACCCACACTAAGTCTACAGAGCCTCTAAAGATACCAAAGAGTACAATGATAGTGCAGACAATAAGGCTCCGGCTATACCTCAAAACACGATAACACATACGAAACAAAAGATGAACAACCCCGGAATGAGATAGGGCTCACCAAGTCAGCTGGGAAGAATGAGCACCACTATCACTAGTCAATATCCTCCGCTTTGGAACCACCTGCATTCATTAAAGATACAGCGCCCCAGGCAAAAGGGACGTTAGTATATGTCGAAGAGTACTAGTATGGAAACCAAACACCAATTTAAGAACTCGGAAGTACAATATGAATATGATGAATCAGGGCGACAATAGAATAACATAAATAGTCGTTTAAGCCAAAGAAAGCTTATCAAGAGCTATCAATAACATTTATAGAATTTAAGATGAGATCATCTGTAACTATCTTTACACAAAGCGGCCCTGCCGCCTCATCTCAATGTATGCAGGTGGAGGTGTAAGCACAATACCACAACTCTACTCAAGTGACCCTGCCGCCTCACCCTAATGTATGTGGGTGAAGGTATAACCACAATATCAAAAACCTACACAAAGTGGCCATGCCGCCTCACCCCAATCTATGCGGGTGAAAATGTATCAACGATACCAATACCTACACACAACGGCCATGTCGCCTCACCCCAATGTATGCGTGTGGAGGTGTAATCCCAATCCCAATCTCTACACAATTTGGCACAATAACTTCCACATAAATCACGACATGGAATTATAGGATGTAGATACACAATCCACAGTTTGGAACACATCCTCAATTTATAATACAACATGATAAGAGCATTTGAAATACGAATTAAACATATATCTTTGTCACAAAACGTATTTGGAATACTCAATTTATAATAGACATCTTGGAACTTACAAGGGTAATAGGGGGTTCAGTTCTTAAAGAAGAGTTTAGCCAACATACCTCACTTGAGCTTCCTTACACTCTAAAATATTCCAGAAATCTTAGCAACTTGAATCTATTTTAGAAATGTAACAAATTGAACCAAAATTAGGAAGATGATCATGGTTCTAGCTCATTTGAGCATTTTATCAAATACTAGGTGTGCATTAAGGTTCCAAGGTCCTTTTATGGAGGATTCCAACATCCCAAACCCATTATCTACCATTTTTAGCTCAACAATCTCCTTACACCCCTTTGATAACAAATGCATGCAAGATGGACAACTCCCATGCCCAAAAAGTATCTTACTAATTACCCATTTCTAGTTAAATTTCGAAATTGAAGAACACGGGAAAGAAATTCTTACCTCTTTGAAGCCCTAGCAACCCTTTGATGAAATTTTAAGGTTTGATTCAAGGTAGAGTAGTGAAATCCTTAGTCCTCCCTATCCTCTCTCTAGAGTCGCTCTCCCCTCTCTCTAAAACTCCAAAAAATCCCCCCAAAACGAACCCTTAGGCTAGATAAATGAAATAGGGGTTAGGTTCTAAAAACCCTGAATTAGCACAGCCGCACCGCATGGTGCGGCGTGATAGTGAAAAATGTGCCCAGAAATGTATTTTCGAAGTGTTCGGGAAATCGCCACAAGCGCGCCTCCCCAGCGCGGTAGTGTCTACCCAGCACGAATAATATTTCTTTTACTCCCCAGTGCACCGTTCAACCCAAAAAGTCCATAATCATGAACACGTAAGTCTACCCCGACACTAAGAAGTCCCGAGGTTTTAGGTAAAATTTATAGGGCCTTACAATTTTTGTCAAGGTTCCAATGATGGACCTACCACTGGTTACAGACAATTGGGTCATTCAAGCATTTACTCAGCAGCTCAACCCCCAAAGTTCAGTTGCATCTCAATAACTGAAGCAAAATTTGGTAAAATATCCAACGGTTACCTGGGCCGATGTCCACAACAAGTATCAATCAAAATATCAGAGTCATGGATGACCAATTAGAGACCCCATCGGGGTCGGTTTATCCCTCTAAAATGAACGACAAGTATAAAAGAGTATTGGATCAGGAGTCGGGGCTACCTCAAGATCGATACCAACCTTACAACCCAGATAGAAGGGGAAGCGGACCCGGTCACTACTCGACCAGGAACAACAGAAAAAATTATTAGGGTCCAAGCAATCGAGGGCAGGTGTTTGAAACGGGCTTGATAGATCATCCGGAGTTAGAGATGCCCCTAGGCTATTCGAGTATAACTTCAACGTAGATGCATAAAGCATAGTGTCTGCCATCGGTCGCATCAAGGAGACCAAATAGCCGAGGCCGCTTCAGTCCAATCTGGCACAAATGGATCACAATTTATATGGAAATATCACGGTACTCACGGGCATAGAACTGAGGATTGTCGACAGTTAAGGGAGAAGTGGCTCATTTGTTAAATAATGGGTTCAAGAATTCCTAAGTGAGTGGGCCAAAAACCATTTCAGGAACAGGGACGCCAAACATGTCGAGCATGAAGAATCCCAACATGTGATTAATATGATTATCGAAGGAGTGGATGTTCCCAAGGGCCGATGATAAAACACACCAAACTCTCCATCGCAAGAGAAAAACGAACTCGAGACTATGTTCTAGAAGGATCCATCTCATTGTCGCGCCCTCTTTTTCTCGCATAATCGGACTTAAACATATGACAACTCTTTTAAATGGGTAGTAAAAGAGAAAAGTCGCCACCTAATGATTTTAAGGTGCATTAGGGAACCTATATAAAAATAATTCTATTTTAGCTAGTCTGTGTTACCAAAGATCGGGTAACGACTCGAATTACCTTAAAAAGAAGGTGTTAGGCACTCTTCGAGGTCCACAACTATGGTTCCTGGCCAAATTTTAAACTATGTGGGATTATCATATTACAATTGTCCTAAGTGATCATATAAGTGAGGGAAGACAAGGAATTTAAAGGTTTTATTATGAGCATGTGCAAAGAAAATCAGGAAACAATTAGACTATATAGATAGTCAATACAAGTCTTTAGAGGTTACAAGGTACAACTTAATTATTCTATATTTAATGACTAAGTGTGAACAATGAACATATATAAAGGAGGAGGGGGTCCTAAGTTTTTTAGCCTAAAGGATCACCCCATGCAACATAAATAATACTTCGCAACTCTCTTAACGTAGGGGTTACTCATATTGTTCAGCATGCACATACTATCATCTCCTGCTACCCGATTACTATGTTAAAGTTGTTTACCTAAAGACGCTCTAATTCAATTCTAGGTCGTGTCCTATGTGTGCACTACCTGTCCCACGCCTGTGGTCCAAGAGACTTTAGACCTACTATTTGGGGTGGTTCTAGACTCTACTTAGGATACTCAAAATGATAAAAGTAGGCGTGCACTCAAAACATATAAGACTTCACATAAAATCAATAAAGGGCTCAAGTTAACCTCCTCACATAAACAACAAATGCTCGGCATATTAGGCAATAGACAATTTTAGAATTAATCCGCATTAGAGTCATTAAGTCCTATAGGCATGGTTCTATGTGATTCTGATTTCAGTATCATACAAACAATACGACAACTTTAGACTAATTAATTGGCACATTAAAAGGTATTACAATCCTATAGGCATGATATCTACATTGTTCGCTCGAAGAGGCAGTAAGACTCTTCAAAAGCCCAGGGTTAATGATGTTTGATTTATAGATATGCTATCTAAGACGAGTAACAGTATCCTATAGGCAGGATTTCTAACAGTTGACAATTGAAATTGATTTTATAATACTTGATCCCTATAGGCATGTCATCTAGGTGTGGCAATACAATGAAGGAACAAAGTAATTGATTAGTTGATTAAGATCCTATAATCATGATATATAGATAAGCAGTGTACCAAAAGCAATAGAAGTGACTGATTGATTGATTAGTTGAAACCCTATAGACATGGTATCTAGACGAGCATTAGTAAAATATACGTTATTGTATCATATAGGCATGCTATATAAGTGTGCACAGTGATAGACATAGAAACAAGTATGGAAAATACTAACATGCTTTGAATAGTGTACAAGTGAAGTGTGTGTGATCCCTATAGGCATGATTTCTATAAGCGTGTAGAATAGGATCACATTAAACGAATAGCAAACAAGGCTTTAATTAAATCCTATAGGCAAGTTTTCTACCCCTTCATGTGAGAATCGGAATACCCCAGCCCCCTTTTCACTAATCTCCCCATCACTTGCTTACAAATTGTTACAACTCATTTGAAATAATTACAGGCCCAAATATAAATGCAGAATAACCCAGTAATACATCTGGGCCTTCAAATAGGCTTAGGACTTCATGCGGACACCAGGCCCAAACTCCAGGTGCAGACAGTACTTTCGAACCCTCAACACCAAAGCCAAGCCCAACATACCAGGACCAAACGATTCCAATGATTAAGCTAGGGAATGTTAAATTCAGCCATATGGGTAACAAACTACTCCTAAAGTTGTAACTAATATCTATTCTAGTTAAGGCATATAAGCAAGATCATGCTTAAATTGGGAAAACATACAAGAAACATATGAGTCAAGTTTATGCTTATCATTCCAGAAATGGAACTTAAGAGCAACAAGATTATTTCAAACAAAGTTTCAAAACAAAGCTTGGCCTAGGACTATCTTAGAGAGCTTTAGGCAGGGGTTTTAGCATGATAACCTAGTAGTGCCATAGACAAGAATATGTGAGATACAACCTTAACATGAGAGACTAATGAGAACAACTAACTTGCAGAGCTTAACATGTAAAATATTCAGGTAAATACAAATCACCACACAAAGGTTTTAAATCCTACAGGTAAGTAAATATTCATGGAAGATGAGAAGAAACTGGATTTTAGGTAAATAAGGCAAGCATGCATCACATGAAGAGGGCGGGGACTTGTCTTAGTGGACATAAGAAGACGTAAACTAGACATGTATTGAAATTCACCCTAGGAGTCTCAAACAATCAGTGAGCACACAACATCAAAGCAAAGAACAAGTCTACCTTGGCATTGTAACAATATTGGCATATAGAATTCATATAATCATAAGTTGATTCCAGGAAAATAGCAAGTGTACACGAAAGACTTAGCAAAGACACATTCCAATAAGTTCTGGGCATGCATTAGTTTCCTAGGAGATTCTAAGTCATGGATTCATGATAATCAATTGTCCTAAGTAATCAATTAGACTTAAACGTGAACATAAGCAATCAATCAAGTTGGACATCTACAATGGGCATGCATTAAGGCTAGTAATGTCAAGGAAAAGCGTATTAGGCTAAGCACGTAGACACTGTCATCACATAATTTGCAGCAAAACAGTAGGTGATGCATAAGGGAATCAACATGGAGGAAACAATTCTGAGCAATGACATAATTTCCCATGGATCCAAACAAAGTGCGATAAACATCAATCAGGTTTAATTGCAAACCAAACAAACGTAATG
Source organism: Nicotiana tomentosiformis (assembly GCF_000390325.3). NCBI lineage: Eukaryota > Viridiplantae > Streptophyta > Magnoliopsida > Solanales > Solanaceae > Nicotiana > Nicotiana tomentosiformis. The sequence continues at coordinate 55,596,026 of NC_090814.1, read as the reverse complement.
AATCAACTTAGGTAACTATGCGAAAATCAGAATTAGAATAGAGTTGGAACTACAAGATGGCATTAGGACAAGAAGGCTTAAAGTGGCACAACATTAAACACCCAAAGGATGCACATAACATAAACACAATTAGAGCGAAGTAAAATTATGAGAGTATAAGGTACTAACCAGTTATGAACAAAGTAAACAAAGAATGAAGAACTCATAATATCAGGAATAACTGCGATTACTGGAGAACGATGAAACCCCAAATCCCCAGTGCTTCAGAGTTTACAAAAGCCTCGAAGTAGGCTCCGAATAGTGCTTGCACTGGAGGAGGTTAATGAACAGACTTCTACGGACTTGGCTTTCAGCCGTCCAAAATCAAAAACTCAAAATAATATAGAATGAATGAGAGTGGGAGAACAATAGTTGTAGTAGTAGTAGTCGTATCATTAGTTTAACACCTAGAGGTTAAGCGGGGAATGGGTTTATATAGTAGTTAAATCAAACGAGTAAACAAGGAAGGAAACCTAAGCAAAAATAAACAAGAAAAGAAGAAAAATACACATGTAATCAGTAAAGTAACTGGAAAGGAAAGAAATCAAACTCCAAACCCTAGACAGGGTTTGATGCGTAAAATCAGGCAACTGGTATGAAGAATCAGGCCTTTCTTCATGTATATGGACGAAATATTGTCCAAATATCCAAGATTGTGGTCGATTCCAGTCCGATCTGGAGATGGTACTTTCCAAAATTGTGCAAGTACCTAAGTAATACCATAAACGCATGACCAGTAGCGGAGAAATATAGATATGGTAAGAAAATAATGAAGGAATTCCATTATCAACGGGATTAGGAGAGGGATTTAAGGGTGAGGCGGCTAGGGTTCTTTAGAGAAAAAGGGAGAGTAGAGAGCATTCAGAGGCAGCGGCTTGGAGGAAAAATGGGTAGGGTTTCGGGTGGGGGTTAATTAAAAGGGAGAGATAGTTTACGGGTCGTTGATCATCTGAGATCAACGGCCAAGATTAAAAGGGAGGTGGGGTGGGTCGTTTAAACAGGCCGCGACCGGGTTAGATGAATGGGGTTGTTTGGTTTGGGATGATGAGGAGTAAAATGAATGGGCTAGGTGCCTTGGGTCTGTTTTGGTCCGAAAATTAGTCCTTCATTGGGCTTTAAAATTAAATATACGAAATTTGTTTAAAATAATTTATAAAATATAATTTATAAAAAATAAAAATATTACTTATGTAGTAAAATGATTAAAAATAATAGCTTAATATTATAAAAATATAAAAATGTTATTTTAGTATAAAAAAATGTAAATAATGTAATTATATATATAATATAGGCTATTGTTGCAAAATTATATAAATAGCTGAAAAATATAAATGTAATTATATGAAATGAAGTAAAAATGTTATAAAACATAAATTTGGGTAAAATAATAAATTTTGATGATTAAGTCATCACAAAATAATTTGAAAGGGTAATTAATAAATTTTGAAAAATGTAAATGCAAGAAAAATCAATTTTAAAGCCTTAAAAATTATGGAAATTATATGAAATACTTATATGACTCTTGTAAATTAGTGATGATGCAAAAATAATATTTTGAAAGTATATATGATATTTATAAAATATGAGGGCAAAATTGGGTATCAACAGCTGCCCCTCTTTAGCCGGGAATGATGAAGGAGTTGTCGGGTAAAGAAAATGATGATGAATTTTGTCTGAAATGAGTGAGGATGATGTGTTTTTTGAAAAACTAAGGGCCGAACACTGGTTCCTGAGTTGCCTACATATCGCTGGTGTTACGAGAATCAGGTCATGTGTAGTTCTGGATCCAGCGGTGAACGAAATCGATGGAGTTATTATAAGAATGGTTATATGTTTCGAGGAAAGGTCTTTTGTATAGGATGGTGTCATGAGTAACGGATAATTTTTGGTGGAGCTATGAATGCGAATTTGAATGTTACGAATATTTGAGGTAAATGTTTGGACGGTTACGGGACAAAGAGTAAACAATTGCTGATTGTCGGCAACGTTTGAGATGATCGAAGGATGTGAACGTTGTGAACGGAAACCGGTGCGAGAATAGCTCCTGTTTGTAGGACGATTACCTCCCGAGTTGCCTGCAAATCTTAAGATACGATGCATGCGAATATATAGGGTTATTGCGAAAATTTAAACATGATGAAAATTCCCTTCAGACCATGAGAGTTGTCTCTGGATGATGAGGATGATGGCCTTAGACCATGACGTCATGGGCCATGAAGCGTATGATAGGGGATTCGCAGGCCGTGAAATGGTGTCCTCGGGCCATGAGGATGGTGCCACTGGATTATGACACCTTTGAATAATGATGTACAATTTTGAGAGATCTTCAGGCCATGGCATGATGTCTTCGGGCTATGAGGATGATGCCTTCAGACTATGACGCCTTCGGACAATGTGGCGATGTTTTAGCCCATGAAATGCAAAGTGTCACGCCACAAACTCAGGGCGCGTGACTGACGATCAACTGAGATACCCCGATCAAGCAAGCCGTTATAATACCTTCTACCCAACTTACCCATGAATAAAGAGAAGAATACATTTCATTAATTAGACATTAAAAGGTCATGTGAATAACACCAATTAATTCCCATTAGTTACGTCATTAACAAGTCTCCAAAATAGTACATTGTACAATCATAGTTAAAGTGGAACATATGATACGATTACAATATTTTTAGTTTTAACCTTCCCAAAAACATATACAACCCACACTATGTCTACGGAGCCTCTAACAGGAACAAAAGAGTGCTATGACAGTGCCGACAACAAGGCCCCGGCTATACCTCAAAACACTATGTACAAAGGATAAGAGATATAGGACCCCGAGTTGAAGTGGGGCTCACCAAGTCAGCTGAGAAGAGGGTGTGCTGCTATCACTGATCAATACCACATGCTATGGAACCACCCATATCCATTAAAGATGTAGCGCCCCCGGCTAAAGGGACGTTAGTACATATGGAATAGTACTAGTATGCAAAACTACAATAGAACGAGTAACAGTAAACGGAGAATAAAACATGAAATCAATAAGAGACTTAAACAGTACCAAGGTGTCAAGTTAGGGGAAAGGTAAATTTCAAGTAAGTTTCAGTAATTTAAGTTGGGAGATCTTTAGCACCGATACACTACCGTGTTTTAGCACGGAGTCCGATTTCAGCCCAACCGGCTAAGCCATCTCACCTCGAGACATACACTCACAATACCACCATGTGTGCGGCATGGCGTCCGATCTCAACCCGACCGGCTAAGCCGTCTCACCACAATGCCGTGTGGGTCGACATCGCATCACATCTCGCTAGCAATAATCTCATCCCATTTAAGGGGAAACAATCTCATCACATTAACATGGGGATTACCCCTTAATCACTCCTACACCGACACGTGTAGTTTCGGGATTAGGTTGTTCCGACCTACCCTTTCTTAGTTGCTAAACAATACTCCCATGGCATTTATTATTAAAAGGATTTACCACTCATCTCAACATTTTGTTCTCGCCTGTTTATTTCATTGGCCCTAATGGCCCCAAATATAAAGTCATTGTTGGCACGTTGGCCGTATTGCATATTCTATATTTATTGTTTCACTTTCAATCATCATCACAGATTGTCAACAACAAACATTTCTATTCAAGACTTTAAATACACATTTGAGCAACTAACCAAATTAAGGGTATTAGGCTCATGTGATTTCTTACGCAATTCGACATGCTAGTTTTCATTAGAATCACGTTTTCAATTCATAATATATTAACACACAGCCCATGCTTAATCATCTTCTCAAGTAGTAACTCAACATAACAAGAACATTTGTAACATAAATGGACACATATATCTTTTGACACAAGGCTTATTCGAAATAATCAATTTATAATGAGCAACACGGGACTTACAAGGACGTTGTGGGGTTCAATTCTAAGAGAAGTGTTTAGCCAACATACCTCGCTTTGAGCTTTCCTTAATTTACTATACAGTTCTGAAATCCTAGCAACTTTGATCTATCTAGAGATGTAGCAAAATTAAACACAAATTAGGAAGGAATTCATAGTTCCAGCTCACTTCAGCATTTTATCAAACACTAGGTATGTATTAAGGTTTCAAGGTCCTCCTATAGTGGATCCTTTCATCCCACCACCCAAAGTTTACCCAAATGAGCTCAACAATCTTCCCACTACCCTCGATGGTACATGCATGTAAAATAAAAAACTCCCACACCCAAGAATTTTCTTGGCTTATTACCTATTTTCAGTTAAAATCATGAAATTGAGGGCTATGGAGTAGAACCTTACCTCTAGGATGAAGACCTGGTGAATTCTTCTTGAAAATGCTTCAACTTTGAGCAAGAATTGATGAATGATGAGCTTAGGAACTTCCTTTATCCCTCTATGGCACTCCCTCTCTCTATAAATATATGTTTTAACCTCCTAAATTGACCCCAAGGCTGTTTTATAAGAATGGGCTCGGGTTCAAACATTAGAAAAAATGAAGGCCCGATGCAGATCTACGGTTGCATATGCGACCGCATAATGCTTCCGCGGCGCAAAATGGGCCTCATAATGGCCCTCCAGAACTGGGCACCCTTGCCTCACTCTGGGACTGGTCTGCGGTCCCCAGACCTATTCTGCGATCGCATAATGCACCGCAAAGCTGCCCTCCAGAATTTGTTTGTTTTGGGTCTGCGATGGGTTATGCGGCCCGCAAAATGATTGTGCAACCGCATAATGGACAAAATATTTGCCTAGATTTCTGCCTCATTCTACAACAGATCTGCGGTCCGCAGATCAGTTCTACGACCACAGAATGGGCAGCAAAAACGTCCTCCACTTCCAAAATATTTCTTCAACTCCCAACGCACTGTTCAACCCAAAAGGTTCTTTACAATCATCAACGCATAAGTCTACTTCGGCACCACAAACCGGGTTTTAGGTAAAATTTTACTGGGCCTTACATCCCCTCCCCCGCTTAAGATCATTCGTCCTCGAATGAGGGACAAACTCCACCATTAGAAACCAATGTAACTCAGCTGCTATAACACACCAACAGTTCCAACTTTTGACTAACTCCCCAAATTTTCAAAAGTTTTCATCAGAGTTTTCCCTGTAACTAGGCCTATCTACCTGTTAGAGAATCCCAGAAACCAATCCTAATAACATGCACATGAACCAATAGCGTAACATAACATGAAAACAACGACAACCGTGGCCTCAAAACAGTATATCACAAAAAAATAGAACACCCTTAACATCAACTGTACAAATGATACATAATTCATAGAAGGTAAACTCTTAACATTTTCTTAGAACACAACTTTATAAATACATGTCTATTCAAACAAATGAGGGTACTTCTTCTTCATTTCTTCCTCGACCTCCCAGGTGGCCTCTTCAATCTGCTGGTTCCTCCATAGCACTTTCACGGAGGTAATTTATTTATTTCTCAGCTTACGGACTTGCCTATCAAGAATGGCAACTAGAATTTCTTCATAAGTCAATTCTTCATTAACCTTAATAGTCTTAACCAGAACAATAAGCGATTGATCTCCAACCACCTTCTTCAACATGGATACATGAAACACCGGGTGCACTAAAGACATCTCTGGAGGTAGTTCTAGCATGTAAGCCACCTGGCCAATCATTTGAATAATTCTGTACGGTCTGACATACCTCAAACACAATTTCCCTTTCTTACCAAACCGCATTATACCCTTCATAGGGGAAACCTTCAAGAATTCAAATCATCTTATTTGAACTCCAAATCCCTACGACTTATATCCGAATAGAACTTCTGACGACTATGGGCAATTCTCAACTATTATGTAATAATCTTAACCTTTTCAATAGCCTGATGCACGAGGTTTGGCCCTATCAACTCCACTTCACCGATCTCGAACCACCCAATGGGAGATCTACATCTCCTACCATATAAAGCCTCGAACGGTGCCATCTGAATGCTAACATGATAACTGTTGTTGTAGGCAAAATCTATGAGTGGCAAGTGATCATCTTAGCTACCCTTGAAGTCAAAAACACTAGCGCGCAATATATCCTCAAGAATCTGAATAGTACGCTTTGCCTTCCCATCAGTCTGCGGGTGAAAGGATATACTAAGATTCACTTGAGTACCCAAACCTTGCTAAAATGTCTCCCACAAATTAGCCGTGAACTGTGCCCCCTGATCGGAGATAATAGAAACTGGAGTGCCATGTAACCTAATGATTTCCTTGATATACAACTGAGCATATTGTTCCGATGTGTCGGTAGCCTTAACAGGTAAAATGTGTGCTGATTTCGTGAGTCCGCCCAAAATTACCCAAATCGATTCAAACTTGTGTGGCATGTGAGGCAACCCCACTACAAAAAGTATGTTGATCATCCCCCACTTCCACATTAGAATTTCTATGTTCTGTGCCAACCCACCGGGCCTTTGGTTCTCGCCCTTCACTTGATGATAATTTGGACATCTTGCCACAAAGTCCGCTACATTTCTCTTCATGTCATTCCACCAATAGACTTCCCTAAGATCATGATACATCTTTGTAGAGCCCGAGTGCACATAGTACTTAGAAGTGTGAGCCTCAATCATGATTCTTTCCCAGAGACCACCCACATTTGGAAAACATAGTTGCTTACCTTAGTGTACCATCATCCGTGCCAAGAAAAAGGCCATGGTCTTATGTTTATGAATCCCCTCCTTCAATTGTACCAATAATGGATCGTTGTATTGTTTTTCCTTGACTTCCACTACAAGCGACGATTCTACCCTATTTAGCATAACCCTCCATTACTAGAGTCCACAAGACGAACTCCCAAACTAGCCAACAATGAATCTCCTTGGCCAACGATCTTTGATATGCCTCTATGTGAGCCAAACTACCCATACATTTCTGGCTAAGAGCATCTACCACAATATTAGACTTCCCCGGATGATATAGGACATCGATGTCATAATCTTTGAGTAACTCAAGCCACCTTCTCTGCCTCAGATTCAATTCCTTGTGTTTTAAACTATATTGAATACTCTTATGGTCCGTGAATATATACACATGGACCCCATACAGATAATGATGCCAAATCTTCAATGCAAATACCACTGCCGCAAGCTCTAAGTCATGTGTTGGATAGTTCTTTTCATGATTATTGAGTTGCCTAGAAGCATAAGCTATAACCTTGCCATGTTACATTAATACACAGCCAAGTCCGATTCTTGAAGCATCATAATATACCACAAACCCATCTGTGCCCTCTAGTAGGGTCAACATCGGTGCCGTAGTTAATATTTATTTCAACTCTTGAAAGATCCTTTCACAAGAATCTCACCATTGGAACTTAACCGCCTTATGCGTCAATTTATTCAACAGAGAGGCAAGAGTAGAGAAACCCTCCACAAACTTTCTGTAATACCCCGCTAGGCCTAAGAAACTGGGAATCTCTGTTGGGGTAGTAGGTCTAGACCAATTCTTCACAGCTGCAATCTTCTAAGGATCAACCTCAATTCCTTCTCTGGAGACGACATGACCCAAGAACGTGACAGATTCAAGCCAAAATTCACATTTCAAAAACTTTGCATACAACTGGTGCTGATACAGGGTCTGCAAAACTGTCTTGAGATGATCGACATGGTCCTCTTGACTTCGTGAATATACAAGGATATCATCAATAAACACTATCACGAATGAGTCAAGAAATGACTTGAAAACCCGGTTCATAAGATCCATGAAAGCTGCGAGGGCATTCGTTAGCCCAAAAGACATTACCAGGAACTCAAAGTGCCCATACCAGGTCTTGAAAGTTATTTTTGGAATATCCTTCTCCCTGATCTTCAACTGGCGATATCCGGATCTTAAATCGATCTTAGAGAAGTACTTAACACCCTGTAATTGATCAAACAAATCATCTATCCTTGGAAGTGGGTACTTATTTTTGATGGTAACCTTGTTGAGATGTCGATAGTTAATACACATTCTTAACAACCCATATTTCTTTCTTACAAATAGAACCGGTGTTCCCCAAGGCAACACACTCGGCCGGTTGAAACCTTTCTCTAACAAATATTTCAATTGCTCCTTTAGCTCTTTCAATTCTGCCGGTGCCATTATGTAGGGCGGAATAGATATAGGTTGCGTCTCTGGCATCACATCAATCCCAAAATCAATCTCTCTGTCTGGTGGGATCCCAAGGAGCTCATCCGGAAAGACCTCCGGGAATTGATTCACAACCGCACAGACTCAAGTGTAGGTGCTTCAGCATCGATGTCCGTAACTCAGACCAAATGGTAGATACACCCTTTGTTAATAATCTTCATGGCTTTAAGGTAAGAAATAAACCTACCCTTCGACACCACATCATCCCCCTTCCATGAAATCACTGACTCATTTGGAAATTCAAACCTAACGGTTCTGGTTCGACAATCACGCTTAGCGAAACATGAATAAAACTAATACATCCCCATTATAACATCAAAATCAACCATCCCCAATTCAATGAGATCGGCCATGGTGTCCCGACCACGCACCGTGACAACACAATCCCTATAAACCCGCGCGGCCACAATAGAATCACCAACCGAAATAGATACAGAGAACGGCTCATTGACTTGTTTCAGTTCTATCCCAAATCCCATAGCAACGTAGGGAGTGACATAGGAAAAAGTGGAACCGAGATCAATAAGAGCATACACATCATGAGATTGGACAGTCAATATACCTGTGTCAACGTCTGGAGAAGCCTCTGAACTATGGCAACCCCTCATAGCATAGAAATAGCTGGGTCCTCCCGAACTCTGTGCGCCACCCCTAGCTGCACCACGCCCTGTAGGTGCTGGGGTGCCTCGAGCTGGAGGAGGTGCTACGTATATAGTAGCTGCAGAACTAGCTGGCTGTGTTGTACCCCTACCCATGCTCCGATGAGATGAACGACAATCCCTCTGAATGTGACCCCTCATTCTACACCCGTAGCATATGGGCTGGTCTATGTAGCAGGACCCAAAGTGCATCTTCCTACACCAAGGCATGGGGGCCTCCGCTGCTGCTAAAATCTCCCACCAGACCGACCCTGCTGGTAGGATCCCATGTTGCCTTGGCTGGGCTTAAAACAACTCCCCTCCTGATGACTGAGCCCCGATGATGGTGAACTGATTGAAGATTGAGCAAAAGACTGGAATGGACCTAATGACCCTCTCCTGAATGCTGACCTACCACCACCACCACCACCACCACCACCACCACCACCACCACCAGAAGAACTAACAAAGTTGCCCGCGGACCGGCCTTGCTGCTGCTCTCACGCTCCATTCTATTCTACAATTTGCGGGTCTCCATCTTACCATAGTTCATATCAGAATTCAAGGCGGCTATAGCGACCTCATTAATAACTAATGGGCTAAGGACCTATACAAACTGGCGCACTCTATCCTCCATAATGGGCAACATGTAGATGACATATTTGGACAGACGCGCTAATCTCATATGATAATCCCATGCACTCATGCTACCTTATTTCAGGCTCTCAAACTCGGCGGCACGGGCTACCTTAGTCTCGACAGGAAAGAAATGATCAATGAAAGCATCGGAAAACTCACTCCACCTCGCCGGAGGGCTTCCCATATCACGGGAGTCCTCCCACATTTCAAACCAAGAATAGGCCACCCCTTTCAGGCGGTAGGAGGCCAACTCTGCTATCTCCGTCTCAGTAGCACACATAACTCGGAGAGTCATGTGTATCTCATCAATGAAGTCCTGGGTCTCCTCCTCAGGATCAGTACCTGTGAACACTGGAGGATCCAGCTGGAGAAACTTGTTCACCCTGGAACTGGCGAAATCCCCTGGCTGACTAGAAGAACTGAGTGCAACATTTGATCTCTGGGCCTGGGAAGCCACTATCTGAGCCAACATCTGTATGGCTCCCCTAAGATCCCCATTAGATACATCGAGACCGGAAGTTGGGGCCGGGGGTGGAACTGGAATATCAATTAGAGGGATCATTGCATCCTTAGTAGGTGCAGGAACTGGTGCGGTCTGATTAGGTGTAGTGGAACCAGACAAGAATTTGGGGGGGGGGATATTCTCACCCCTTGGGTGCTCGCCCGCATCGTCAAGTATCGAATCAATTGCCACTCCTGGGGTGATATTACCTCCTTGGCCAGTTCTTGCCTTCTTCCTAGGCACCATGTACTGAAAGTTAGAGCAAAGCACGAGTTAAATGAGGAACAATCTCATAATCAAGTTATCGCACTATCTATAACATCAAAGAAGGGTATTATTCCTAAATTCTCAAGTAGCCTCCTAATTATAGATGTGGTCGACAACACACCGATAAGAGGGACTCTACTAGACACGGTTTCGAGACATCCTTGGACACTTTAAAACCTTAGGCTCTGATACCAAGTTTATCACGCTCGAACTCGGGGAGCGCGATCGGCGCTCAACCGAGATACCCCGGTCAAGCAAGCCCTTATAATACCTTCTACCCAACTCACCCATAAATAAAGATAAGAATACATTTCATTAATTAGACAGTAAGATGTCATGTGAATAACACCAGTTCATTCCCATTAGTTACGTCATTAACATATCTCCAAAACAATATATTGTACAATCATAGTTAAAGTGGAACATATGATATTATTACAACATTTTTAGTTTTAACCTTCCAAAAAACAGATACAACCCATACTATGTCTACGGAGCCTCTAACAGGAACAAAAAAGTGCTATGACTATGCCGGCAACAAGGTTCCGGCTATACCTCAAAATGCTATGTACAAAGGATAAGAGATATAGGACCCCGAATTGAAGTGGAGCTCACCAAGTCAGTTGAGAAGAGGGTGTGCTGCTATCTCTGATCAATACCACTTGCTATGGAACCACCTGCATCCATTAAAGATGCAGTGCCCCCGGCAAAAGAGATGTTAATATATATGGAATAATACTAGAATGTAAAACTAAATGCCCTATCAATAGAACGAGTAACAGTAAACGGAGAATAAAATATGAAATCAATAAGAGACTCAAACGGTACCAAGGTGTCAAGTTAGGGGAAAGGTAAATTTCAAGTAAGTTTTAGTAATTTAAGTTTGGAGATCTTTAGAACCAATACACCACCGTGTTTTAGCACGGAGTCCGATCTTAGTCAGACCGGCTAAGCCGTCTTACCCCGAGACATGCAAAAACAATACCACAATGTGCGCGGCATGGCTTTCGATCTCAGCACGACCGGCTAAGCCTTCTCACCACAATGCCGTGTGGGTCGACATCACATCACATCACGCTAGCAATAATCTCATCCCATTTAAGGGGAAACAATCTCATCACATTAACATGGGAATTTACCCCTCAATCACTCACACACTGGCACATGTAGTTTTGGGGTTATGTTGTTCTGACCTACCCTTCATTTATGGATAAACGATACTCCCATGGCATTTATTATTAAAAGAATTTACCACTCATCTCAACATCTTGTTCTCGCTTCTTTGTTTCATTGGCACTAATGACCCCAAAATATAAAGTCATGGTTGGCACGTTGGCCGTATTTCATATTCTATATTTACTGTTTCACTTTCAATCATCATCACAGATTGCCAAAAGAAATATTTCTATTTAAGACTTTAAATACACATTTGAGCAACTAACCAAATTAAGGGTCTTAGGCACATGTGATTTCTTACATTATTCGACATGCTAGTTTTCATTAGAATCACGTTTTCAATTCATAACATATTAACACATAACCCATGCTTAATCACCTTCTCAAGTAGTAACTCAACATAACAAGAACATTTGAAACACAATTGGACGCATATATCTTTCGACACAAGGCTTATTCAAAATAATTAATTTATAATGAGCAACACGGGAATTACAAGGACGTTGTGGGGTTCAATTCTAAGAGAAGAGTTTAGCCAACATACCTTGCTTCGAACTTTCCTTAATTTAGTACACAGTTCTGGAATCCTGGATACTTTGATATATTTAGAGATGTAGCAAAATTAAACACAAATTAGGAAGCAATTCATAGTTCCAGCTCACTTGAGCATTTTATCAAATACTAGGTATGTATTAAGGTTTAAAGGTCCTTCTATGGTGAATTCTTTCATCCTACTACCCAAAGTTTACCCAAATAAGCTTAACAATCTTCCCACTACCTTTGATGGTACATGCATGTAAAATAAACAACTCCCATACCTAAGAATTTGCTTGGCTTATTACATATTTTCAGTTAAAATCATGAAATTGAGGACTATGGAGTAGAACCTTACCTCTAGGATGAAGACCTAGTGAATTCTTCTTGTAAATGCTTCAACTTTGAGCAAACCTTGATGAATGATGATCTTAGGAACTTCCCTTGTCCCTCTATGGCACTCACTCTCTCTAGAAATATATGTTTTAACCTCCTAAAATGATCCCTAAGGCTGTTTTATAAGAATGGGGTCAGGTTAAAAAATTAGATAAAATGAAGCCGCGATGCATATCTGTGGTCGCATATGCGATCGCATAATGCTTCTGCGATCTGCAAAATGGGCCGCATAATGTCCCTCCAGAACTGGGCAACCCTGAATCACTCTTCGACCAGTCTGTGGTCCGCAGACCTATTCTACGATCACATAATGCGCCGCAGAACTGCCCTCCAGAATTATTTTGTGTTGGGTCTGCGATATGTTATGCGGCCCGCAGAATGGTTATGCGGCCGCATAATGGACCGTATAATGGCCAAAAAATTTGTCCAGATTTCTACCTCATTCTGCGGTAGATATGCGGTCCGTAGATCAGTTCTACGACTGCATAATGGGCCGCAAAAACACCCTTCACTTCCAAAATCTTTCTTCAACTCCCCAATGCATTGTTCAACCCAAAAGGTTCTCTACAATCATCAGTATATAAGTCTACTTTGGCACCACGAAACCTCGAGTTTTAGATAAAATTTTACGGGGCCTTACATCCTTCCCCGCTTAAGATCATTCGTCCTCGAATGAGGGCCAAAATCCGCCATTAGAAACCAATGTAACTCAACTGCTATAACACACCAACAGTTCCAACTTTTGACTAACTCCCCAAATTTCCAAATTTTTTTTGCCAGAGTTTCCCCTGTAACTGGGCCTATCCACCTGTTAGAGAATCCCAGAAACTAATTCTAAAAACATGTACATGAAATAATGACGTAACATAACATAAAAACAACGGCAACCGTGGCCTCCCGAGCAGTATATCACTAAATAAGGAACACCCTTAACATCAATTGTACAAATGATACATAATTCATAGAAGGTAAACTCTTAACATTTTCATAGAACACAACTTTATAAATACATGTCTATTCAAACAAATGATGGTAATTCTTCTTTATTTCTTCCTCGGCTTCCCAGGTGGCCTCCTCAATCTGCTGGTTCCACCATAGCACTTTCACAGAGGTAATTTCTTTATTTCTCAGATTACAGACTTGCCTATCAAGAATGGTAACTGGAATTTCTTCATAAGTCAATTCTTCATTAACCTCAATAGTCTCAACCAGAACAATAAGCGACAGATCTCTAACCTCCTTCTTCAACATGGATACATAAAACACCTGGTGCACTAAAGACATCTCTGGAGGTAAATGAAGTTTACTTCGGCACCATGAAACTCCGGAATTCAGGTAAAATTTTACGGGGCCTTACACAAAGATGCGGAGATATCGATCGTTTGATAGAGGGAATAACTGATGCTTAGTTGTATGCGAGAATGAGACAAGGCAACGCTTAGCCTTGTATATGATGAGGGCAATGTTTAGCCCTATGTAGAGGAACGTAGCGTTTAGCCTTATGTAATAATAGAGGCATTGCTTAGCCTCGTATAATGTAATGGGGATAGTGCTTAGTCTCATGCAAGGCAAGGCAATGCTTAGCCTTATGCAATGTGATGGAGACAATACTTAGTCTCATGCAAGGAAAGGTGGTGCTTAGCCTTATGCAATGTGATGGAGACACTGCTTAGTATCATGCAGAGGAAGTTAGTACTTAGCTTTATGCAATAATAGAGGCGGTGCTTAGCCTCATGCAATATGATGGAGACAGTGTTTAGTCTCATGCAAGTGAAGGCAACGTTTAGCCTTATGCAATAATGGAGGCCGTGCTTAGCCTCATGCAATGCGATGAAGACAATATTTAGTCTAATGCAAAGGAATGTAGTGCTTAGCCCTATGCAGAGAAAGGCAGTTCTTAGCCTTATGCAATGATGAGAGCAGTGCTTAACCCTATACAAAGAATGAGGGCAGTGCTTAACCCTATGTAGAGAAAGGCGAAGATTAAATCTGAGAAAGAAAGTGATTTTTAGATTGACACGTTTGTGCTTGGTGACCTCTGTAAGTGAAGTTAGCATTCTTGTTATGTATTTGTGGGAATGCTTGTCATGTCCGTTATGCCTGCATCCAAAGAGAAAGCGTGAGTTTTTGGGAGGGAAAGGTTGGTCCGTGCCTTTGATTCTTCATTCCTCTTTGCTCCTTGTCTTGATGCCTTGTTCGAGTCACCGTGGGTAACATTTAGCTACTATATAAAATGAAATTTTTGAAAATATGCATTTGCGATAAATCATTGAAAAAAATGCAGCTGTTCAAAATATGTGATGATGCATAAAACAAATAATTTTGTCGAATCAGAGACTGTGACACATTTTGAGACATTGCAACCTTCTCGATTTGGAATTTTCATGACCCTCCTCAAAATTCTACCCCAGTTTAAATGCATACTCCAGGCAATATACTTCTTGGTGATCCTTGATGTAATGAGATTGACAAAAACTCAAAATCTTGCCATGGTTCCTAACCGTAGAAGGGGAATGAAAGTTTTATTATGAGGTGACTGACCCTACAAGGCTGTCTACGTATCCCGTCTTAAACAGGAATCAGGTCAAGCGTAGCTTAGGTTACATCAAAGATAAAGTGCAAACATAATCTTAAACATAATATCTCTTGACTGCGTCTGAATTGATAGGTTTTGGCTATATTTCTCCATCTATTTCTGCAAGTATAAGCACTCCTTCTGTCAATACTCGATGAACCATGTAAGTGCCTTTCTAGTTAGGTGAGAATTTCCCTTTTGCTTCATCCTGATGCGGGAATATCCATTTAAACACCAATTTCCCCGGTGTGAGTTGTCTCTATCTAACCGTTTTGTTGAAAGTCCTTGCCATTCTATTTTGGTAGAGTTGACCGTGACACAATGCATTCATCCTCTTACCATCAATGAGAGCCAGTTACTCATACCGGCTCTGTATCCATTCCGCATCGCGGAGCTCGGCCTCCTGTATGATTCTTAGTGAAGGAATCTCCACCTTGACAGGTATAACAACTTCAGTACCGTAGACCAGTAGATAGGGGTTGCCCCAGTTGACGTACGAAGTGTGGTGCGGTACCCGAGCAAAGAGAATTGTAGCTTCGCATGCCGTTGCTTGTAGTTGTCCACCATCTTCCTTAATATCTTCTTGATGTTCTTGTTGGCAGCTTCCACATCTCCATTCATTGAGTTCGTTGGGCGGCACCCATATCATATCAACATGTACCTGTCATTGGTGGCACTTTTGAACATATTTGATGCAGTATGTCTCTATAGTCATCCAGAAATACCAAGCCCTTAATATCTTCTTGTCCAGAACAAAATCGTTCATGTGAGGTCCACAAGTTCCGGCGTGTATTTCTTCGAGCAATCTAGATACCTCCTTGGAATTGACACATCGCAGCAATCCCAAATCAGGAGTTCTTCTATACAGAATTCCTCTGCTCTGAAAGATATGTGTGGTATTTTCTAGGTATTCTCCCATTACCAAATACTCCTTGATATTGTGAAACCATGGATTTCCATCGAACTCTTCTTCAACATGAGCACAATAAGCCGGATGCTTACGAATCTCTAACGGGATAGGATCAATGAAATTCTTATCTAGATGTTGTATCATGGAGGACAAGGTAATCAATGCATCTGCGAACTCGTTCTGAATCCTGAAAACGTGTTTGAACTCTATCTTTGTGAACCTCTTGATAAGATTTTGTACACAATGCAAATACGATAATATTTTGGTGTTCTTGGTGACCCATTCTCCTAATACTTGGTGTACCAATAGATCCGAATCTCCGATTACCAGCAACTCTTGAACATTCACGTCGATGGCCAATCTGATTCCCAAGATGTAAGCCTCGTATTCTTCCATATTGTTGGTGCATGGGAACCTGAGATTTGTAGATACCGGATACTGTTGACCAGTTTCTGATACTAAAACAGCTCCGATGCCCACTCCTTTTTTGTTGGCTGCTTCGTCGAAAAATATCCTCCAACCATCATATGTTTCGGCAATATCTTCACCTACAAACGACACTTCCTCATCGAGAAAATACGTCTTCAATGATTTGTATTCTCCATATATCGGGTTCTCTTCCAAGTGATCGGCTAATGCTTTCCCTTTGACTGCTTTCTGAGTTACATAGATGATGTCGAACTCACTTAGCAATATCTTCCACTTTGCTAACTTACCCGTAGGCATGGGTTTCTGAAATATGTATTTTAGTGGATCCATCCTTGATATGAGATATGTAGTATACGCACAGAAATAATGTTTCAACTTCTGGTCTATCCATGTCAAAGCACAATAGGTGTGCTCTAGCAAAGAGTACCGGGCCTCGTAAGGTATGAACTTCTTACTCAGAAAATATATCACCTGCAGTTTCCTTCCGATTTCATCATTTTGCTCCAGGACACAACCGAAAGCTCCGTCCAACACGGACAGATACAACAAAAAAGGTCTTTCTGGCTCTGGCAGGACCAACACGGGTGGTTTGGATAAGTACTCCTTGATTTTATCGAATGCCTTTGGAATTCTTCAGTCCAGCTCGTTGCAACATCTTTTTTCAGCATTTTGAAGATCGGCTCTCATATCACCGTTGACTGTGCTATAAAATGGCTGACATAATTGAGGCGTCCTAGAAAACTCATCACATCCTTCTTATTATTTGGCGGTGGAAAGTCCTGAATAGCTTTGATTTTTGATGGGTCTAGATCAATATCACAACGACTAACGATGAAACCCAATAACTTCCCGGCATGGACTCCGAAAGTACATTTTACAGGATTCAACTTCAAATTGTGTTTCTGAATCCAGTCGAATAACATCCTCAAGTCTGCTATGTGATCCAACTTCTCTTAGATTTGATGATAACATCATCCACGTACACCTCTATTTCCTTGTGTATCATGTCATGAAAAAAGTCGTCATGGCCCTCATGTAGGTAGCCCCAACATTGTTCAAACTGAATGGCATCATTTTGTAATAATATATCCCCTATGGCGTGATAAAAGTTGTCTTTTCAGCGTCCTCTTTGTCCATCCAAATCTGGTGATATCCCACGAAGCACTCCACAAAGGATTGGAGTTCATGCTTGGCACAATTATCGATCAGTATGTGTATGTTGGGCAATGAGAAATCATCCTTAGAACTTGCTTTGTTCAGATATCGATAGTCAACGCACACTTTGACTTTCCTGTCCTTCTTTGGAACCAGCACAATATTGGCTAGCCAAGTTGGGTACTCGACCACTCGAAGGACCTTGGCTTTTATTTTCTTAGAAACCTCTTACCTTATCTTCACACTCATATCTGGCTTGAATTTCCTAAGCTTCCGTTTTACTGGCAGACACATGGGGTTAGTAGGCCGCTTGTGAGCTACTATGGATGTGCTTAACCCAGTCTAGGACCACGCGAAAATATCCTCATATTCTTTTAGAAATTGGATGTACTCCTTCTCTGATGGTGATAGATGAATGCTTATGCGAGTTTCCTTGATCGTTTCAGAATCTCCTAAGTTAACCGCCTCAATTCCTTCCAAATGGACTTTGGTTTGTTCTCAAATTATTTACTTCTTTGACAATTTTCTCAGGTATTATATCATCTTCCAAATCTTTCGAATCACTTTCCTTATGTTGCGTTGCCTCATTACATGTCACAGTCGTAGGTTCATCAGGATATATAATAATTATGTTGAAAAGAATATAGAAAGATAATAATAATAAGCAAAAATCAATAATGCATATAATAAAAATTAAAATTTTCAACAAGTACGACTCGATGGCTCGAGTAATTATTTCAAACAAAGCACTGAAAATGCCTTAAATGCTCAAAAACAATTTTAAATTTAATCATGCTAATTGTGCCAAGGCTACCCATGTACTCGGCGAGTTTGGGATGGTGCAGAAATCCAGTTCTTGAGAACAACTCCTTCTCCCACTTTCTGAATGGTAAGGTCTTCCTCCTTCTCCTCATCTAAAATTGCATTGCAGTCCATATTTTCCTAGTCCAGGAACAACTTCCTCATGCCGGCTAAAACTTCATCTTCCTCAGATCCCTAGATTACATCAGTCTAGCGGAACGTCTGGTGCAACAGTGGTATGGGTTGTTCCAACGGGTAGTAATCGATACGCCACAGTGGTGTCCAATCCTGGTATTCTTGCACAGTATATTCATTCCTGAGACCAAAGGTTGTGCCATGATATTGCGGTCGTATGGGCTCTGTGATCCCCAGAAGCTTTCGGCCAAGGCCCTTGTCTGGTTCATATTCTAACCACATCAGTATGCTTTCTATTTTGTTGCTTCACCATCGATCCTTCTTAATTGCATTTACTCGCTCAATGCGCTGGTATGTTTCTCCTCCCAATTTTCTCCTATTTTTGATGATTGGCACCGTCTGGTTGGTGTAGATAGGGTTGTTTCCATCTCCGTGAATAATTACCTCTTGATGATTCCACTTGAACTTCACAGTCTCGTTTAGAGTAGAAGCAACTTCCCCAGCTGCGTGTATCCATGGTCGTCCTATAACAAGTTGTAGGTGGCAGATATGTCTAGTACTTGGAATTCAACATCAAACCAGGCCAGGCCTATCTGTAGATCAAGGTTTATTTCTCCGATAGTGGCTCTCTAAGATCTATCGAACGCTTTCACATTCATGCTTCCCATCCGTATCTCATGCATGCCTTTAACCAGTCTTTTCAAAGTAGTCAGCGGGCATATGTTCAGGCTCGAACCTCAATCTATTAGGACCTTGGTAATGAACTTGTCTTCAAATTGCACAGTGATATGCAACGATTTGTTATGACTTAACCCTTCAGCGGTAGCTCATCTTCGTGGAAAGTAATTTTGTGACTCTCCAATATCTGTCCTACCATATTGGCCATCTCCTCACTGGTGATATCGGTGGGCACATAAGCTTTACTTAGTACCTTCATCAAGGCATTCTTGTGCGTGTCTGAGTTTTGCAACAGCGACAAGATGGATATTTGGGCGCAGGAGTCTAGTTCAGGTGATTAACAACAGAGTACTACCTGGCCTGTACCTTTCTCCAAAGATCATCGGTGCTCGTCTCCATGACATGTGGCTTAGATGTTGTTTTTTTGCTTGTTCCTCCAAGATTCTCAGGTGTATAAACTATGTCAGTTCTGGTCATTCCTTGCGTAACACCTATCTCTTCCATCTTGGATTTTCCTTTTCTTCTCGCCTCCGCCACATAATCCCATGGGACAACATCAAACTTATAAGACGGTGTTGGAGCTACCATCATAGTGAAAGGCATAGCTGCCTCGACCTCAAACGGTGCCTGGGTTTGCATGACAATCGGTGAGAGTGACAGGAGATGTTTTAGGAGCATCCCCCTCTCGAATAAGTCTGATGGATCCCTCATAATCCCATTCCTCATCAGTTTCTATCACATTAACTCCTTTGCCCCTATGATCTAGAAGACGGTTATTTGGGCTATTTCCTTTACTTGTATAGCCTTGGTATTGATCAGTGTCTGAATCTTGTTCTTCAATATGCGACATTCCTCTATAGTATGACCCTTCATGCCTGAATGATAGGCACAAGTTTTGTTGGGGTTAACCCACTAGGAAGGGTTCTCAACAGTAATAACAGAAAATAAGGTGACGTATCCATCAACCTTTAGTCTCTCATACAGTTGGGCTATGGGTTCAGCGATTGGGGTGTATTGTTTGGGAACTCTGCGGTCAAAGTTTGGTCGTGGCTTTGGGTAGTTTTGGTGGGCGGGTAGAGGTGAATGATAATATGCAGGTTGGGTATTATGTGTATGGTAGGCGGTGACAAGGTATTGGTATTTTGGAGGTAAGGGTTGATATGTGGGTAGATGTATTTGGTATGTAAGGGGAGACTTAGGGCCCTGGGATAACCATCATGGCACCCGCTTCTTTCTTCTTCGAGATACCTCCTGATTGCAAGGATTTGTTTGTGGCTTGCAGTGCCTCTAAATTGGTCACCATCCCGCTCTTGATTCCTTCTTCTATCCTTTTCCTTTACTTGATGATGTCTGAGAACTTGTGATTCTTGATAACCATCAACTTTTCATAATACTGCAGATCTTGGGCTCTGACAAAGAACTTGTTCATTTGTTCTTCTTCATCTGGCAGCCTCACCTTGACGGCCTCTGATCTCCAACGAGTAGCATACTCGTGGAAGGTTTCTGTCGGCTTCTTCCTGTGGTTCTGGATATAGAAAATGTCTAGAACATTCTCTGTATTGAACCTAAATTTGTCCATTATATCCGATGTCAGGCTCACCTAATTCACCCACTTCTTTGGATTCTGGGTGATGTACCAAGATAATGCGTCTCCTGTAAGGCTTCGCATGAATAGTTACATGCAAATTTGTTCATTCTTACCTACTCCCACAAGTTTGTCACAATAGGTTCTCAGATGCACCTTAGGATCATTAGTGCCATCAATCATCTCAAACTTGGGAGGTTTGTAACCCTCTAGCAGTTCTATGTCCGACTGGATACACAAGTCCTCATAATTCAAACCTTCAACACCATTCACGCCTTCAACACTCTGGACTCGCCTTGTCCGTTTCTTGAGTACTTATGGTATGTTTCGAATGAGCAGGTCCTTCTTTGTCGGCTCAAGTATGTATAGGGTTTGTTGCGGGGTATGAGGTAAGGGTTTCACGTATATCGGGTTACCTTGATGAGTTCTTAGAACTTGTGTTTTTGGGTGATCATTAATTGAAGTTTGAGGGGGATCTGGGGTAAGTTGTAGTGCGTTGTGAGAAGTATGATAAGTGGTGGTTTGTGGATATTGGGTCAGGTGATGGTGGGGTTGTGGCAGGTTAAGGTTTTGCTGAGGTGCGGGATTGTGATACTAGTGCATTGCGGGAGGGTTTTGTGGAGCTGTGAGTGGTGGATTTTGGTTTTGGGTGTTTTGCGGTGGTGTTTGGTTCTGAGTGGTTATGTTTTGCTGCTTGATTTCAAGAAAATTTAGAGTAAGGGAGAGCTTTGCGGGATTTTGGACCTTCTCAAGCTCACCCTGTAGCTCCAGGATTTTCTGCTCCAAACGTAGGACCAACTAATTTTGTCCTGGCGTACTTCTTCCGACTAAGGTTCCAACTTTTTCTACGATGGTAGCATTGTCTTTTCGGTTACCATTTAGATCATCCATCTTCCCTTTGCCTTCCGGGTCGCTAGGTGGAGGACATATGGATCTGGTGTGGTAAGATGATAATGCCAGAATGCACGAACCAACCTTTGGGAATGGAAGTAATCAAAAGAAAAAAGCAAAAGGTAACCGAGTTAGTAAGACGAAGTAAAAGAGGTTTTTACAATATTTAAGCTTGTATCACATAAGGTTATGTAATAATTCGCATCCAAATTTGAGGACCTCATTATTCGTGAGGTAGGCCTAAGCGACACATAGACTTGGAGAAAATTCATGCCAACGTTTGCCTCATTCCATTAATGCGAAAATAAGCCAAATCCATATTCATTAAATCGAAAAATAATAATTATATAGTCACTAATGGCATTAAGCCCTATTACATCGAAACCTAATCTAATTTAGAAAGCAGTAAAGGACATTATCTCCTAGTCTACTTGGTCCCTGAAGGACCTTCTCCATGCTTGTCTCTCTTGACTCCATCAATCACGTTTCCCAAATCACGCATGTCAAGTATCAAGTACGCCATTTCAAACTTCTCTCCTTCATCCAGATCCATGCCTTGACAATCCCAAAGACTCTTTATCATTTTCACCTCTAGATCCATCAGTCATTTCTCTAGATGTTCCAACCTCTTTGTCGACTTATTTGCAATTTCCTTCCATTCTCTTATCGCTTCCATATCCACCTTATGCTGCTCTAGATGTTTAGCTTCAGATTTGAACACCCTTTTTTGTAGCTTCTTGTACTTTAACTGTGCCTTAGCCACCTAATTTATGATCCTATCTTTTAGATTGACCCCCGATTTGACGTCCCCGGCTATATCGCCCTCCAACCATGAGAGATAGTAGTACATATGACCGGCGTGATACCTGTCCAGCTCGATAGTCTCTCCCTTCACGATGAACTTTTGGTTCCACATATGTTGGGCATCAAACTTGAATGGGATGATATCTCTTTTGAAATCTGCTTTATACTGAACCATGTTGGAAATCCAAGGTATGACTTGTTTCTTCCCAGCTTGCCTCATCACCCTTATAGGAGCGTAAGGGCAGATGCCTCGCAGCCCGATCAATACTAAGTGAGTAGTTCCTTTGGATCTGATGATGAACTCACTACTAGGAAATCATTCAAACATCCAATGTACTTGCTCGTCTGTCAGATTGCTGAAGAAACACACCCAGCCTACAACATTTCCAGGCTTTGCAAACCTGTCTGGAATAAATGTCATCTTCTTTGGATGATGATTGGCTATGTAGTCATTCAGTAGCCTTCATAGAAGCTCCTGGAGATTATCACCCCTCTGAAAGTGTTCCAGCATCCAAACTTGTAGCAAGAGATTACAACACTTAAAGTGTCCAAACCCATGCTTGCACCGATACCGAGCATGGTACATCTCAGCTAAGATCATCGGGATAATAGTGTGCTTCTGCCCCTCAATACCCTCCATTACGGTCCTGGTGACCATAGCTAAGCGAGTATGAATCTTTCTCCCTTGCATTGGAAAGATCCACAAACCCAAGAAATAGACTATGAAGACATATACCCGGTGGTGTACCCATCCAAGAGGCAATGGCTAGATGCTCATGATGAAGGCGATATGATTTGCTATTCCCATAACACTCATAGAGAAATTCAAAGGGGATTTATGATTTCTTCAGAGACCAGTTTGTCGTTCCTCTTAAAACCCAACATTTTCAGAAAATCGCATGGAGTGCGATTTTCTAGCACCAATAGTCCTGGGCTATCCCATGGTAACTTGCCGAAAACCCTATTTCTTCCAGGAGAGGAGTCATTTCTATATTGCCAAATCGAAAAACAACTCTCTTCTCATCCCAAAACATGGTAGCAACCTCGATCAGTTCCATGTTTGGTTGAATATTTAGCAAGGACAGCAGGTTACCTAATACTCTCCTTACACAGTTTTCGTCACATGGTGCAAGGTCATTACACCAGTCAATTAGCAGAGGCGGGATATTCTGGACCATACCGAATCTGGGGATTTCGTGCTTCATTTTCTACAAACAAATAAAAGTTAGCCCTTTCCCCCTCTAGATTCAATTATTTATGCAATAATGATCAATATGTTGGCATGTTTTCTCCATGTAATGCACATATTATGATGGTGTCCTTTGGGATTATGGAGATCCTGTTGGACTTTGGACAAGGTTCGTCTAAGCGGGTTGATATGTCAATAACGTCTCAATCCGAACTAGGTTTAGCAAGATGCATGTACATTTCAAATTATAGTGCGATTTCTAGAAAGGTCTAGACTCGTACTCTCAAGTGGACAATTTGAGAGGGAAAGGCACAGGACCATCGATTGCACCGTGATCGACTAGTCTACCACAAATAAGCATTTTTGGTTTAAAAGGGTGTTTTTAATAAAGCACGGACACTCATTAAGCACCGCTATGTTGATAATAAGCACAAGTGGAGTATGATGTGGAAAGTATGCAGTTTGCAAAAATTAATAACACGATGTCACATATTTGCATGATGAAAGTGCGTAAAAACAGTAATAACATGAACATGAGAAAGAAAAGAAAAAGGAAAGACAAAAGAGAGAAGGTAGTTTAACTAATGAAAATGTGCGAGAATTAAATGAAGCAAATAAGGGGATAGAGATGAAAGAAACATGATATAGCAGCTTCAAAAATGATATAGGAAATAGAGAGAGGATGTACATGTCATAGCAAATAAAGGAAAATAAGACGAGGGGATGTACATGTCTTCAAATAATCCACATATGTCAACTTCGTTATGGTAAGAGCCTACGTGTAAATCCCCAGCAGAGTCACCATACTGCCGTGCCCCCTTTTTCTCGCGAAATCAGATATCGACATGTGACAACTCTGTTAAATGAGTATTAAAAGAGAAGAGTGGCCACCTAATAATTTTAATGTGTGTTAGGGCACCTATTTGGAAATAACTCTATTTTAGCTAGTTCGTGTCACCAAAGATCAGGTAAAGGCTCAAATTACCTCAAAAAGAAAGTGTTAGGCACTCTTCTAGTTCCCGACCGAATTTTAAACTATGTGGGATTATCGGATTATAATTGTCCTAAGTGATCATATAAGTGAGGGAAGACAAGGAATTTAAAGGTTCTATTATAGACGCGTGCAAAGAAAATCGGGCAATAATTAGACTATATAGATAGTCAATACAAGTCTTTAGAGGTTACAAGTTACAACTTAATTATTCTATATTTAATGACTAAGTGTGAACAATGAACATATATAAAATAGGAGGGGGTCCTAAGTTTTTTAGCCTAAAGGATCACCCCGTGCAACATAAATAATACTTTGCAACTCCCTTAACGTAGGGGTTGCTCATATTATTCAGCGGGCACAGACTATCATCTCCTTTTACCCGATTACTATGTTAAAGTTGTTTACCTAAAGGCGCTCTAATTCAATTCTAGGTCGTGTCCTATGTGTGCACTACCTGTCCCACGCCTGTGGTCCACGAGGCTTTAGACCTACTATTTGGGGTGGTTCTAGACTCTACTTAGGGTACTCAAAATGATAAAAGTAGGCGTGCACTCAAAACATATAAGACTTCACATAAAATCAATAAAGGGCTCAAGTTAACCTCCACACATAAACAACAAATGCTCGGCAGATTAGGCAATAGACAATTTTAGAATTAATCCGCATTAGAGTCATTAAGTCCTATAGGCATGGTTCTATGTGATTCTGATTTCAGTATCATACAAACAATACGACAGCTTTAGACTAATTAATTGGCACATTAAAAGATATTACAAACCTATAGGCATGATATCTACATTGTTAGCTCGAAGAGGCAGTAAGACTCTTCGAAAGCCCAGGGTTAATGACGTTTGATTTATAGATATGCTGTCTAAGACGAGTAACAGTATCCTATAGACAGGATTTCTAACAGTTGACAATTGAAATTGATTTTATAATACTTGATCCCTATAGGCATGTCATCTAGGTGTGGCAATACAATGAAGCAAGAAAGTAATTGATTAGTTGATTAACATCCTATAATCATGATATATAGATGAGCAGTGTACCAAAAGCAATAGAAGTGACTGATTGATTGATTTGTTGAAACCCTATAGACATGGTATCTAGACGAGCATTAGCAAAATATACATTATTGTATCCTATAGGCATGCTATCTAAGTGTGCACAGTAATAGACATAGAAACAGGTATGGAAAATACTAACATGCTTTGAATAGTGTACAAGTGAAATGTGTGTGATCCCTATAGGCATGATTTCTATGAGTGTGTCGAATATGAGCACATCAAACGAATAGCAAACAAGGCAATTAAATCCTATAAGCAAGTTTTCTACCCGTTCATGCGAGAATCGGAATATCCTAGCCCCCTTTTCACTAATCTCCCCATCACTTGTTTACAGATTGTTACATCTCATTTTAAATAATTACAGGTCTAAATACAAATACAAAATAACCCAGTAATACATCTAGGCCTTCATATATGCTTAGGACGTCATGCAGACAGCAGGCCCAAACTCCAGGTGTAGACAGTACTTTCGACACCAAAGGCAGGCCCAACATACCAGGCCCAAACGATTCCAATGATTATGCTAGGGAATACTAAATTCAGCCATACGGGTAACAAACTACTCTTAAATCTGTAACTAATAACATTCTAATCAAGGCATATAAGCAAGATCATGCTTAAATTGGGAAAACATACAGGACACATATGAGGCAAGGTTATGCTTATCATTCCAGAAACGGAACGTAAGAGAAACAAGATTATTTTAAACAAAGTTTCAAAACAAAGCTTCGCTTAGGACTATCTTAGAAAGCTTTAGGCAGTGGTTTGAGCATGAAAACCTAGTAGTGCCATAAACAAGAACAGGTGAGATACAACCTTAGCATGGGAGCTTTAACATGAGAGCCTAATGAGAACAACTAACTTACAAAGTTTAACATGTGAAATATTCAGGCAAATACAAATCACTACACAAAGGTTTTAAATCCAATAGGTAAGCATTAATGGTAGATGAGAAGAAACTGGATTTCAGGTAAATAAGGCAAGTAGGCATCACATGAAGAGGGCAGGAACTTGTCTTAGTTGACATAAGTAGAAATAAACTAGATATGAATTGGAATTCACCCTAGGAGTCTCAAACAATCAGTGAGCACACATTATCAAAGCAAAGAACAAGTTTGCCTTGGCATTGTAACAATACCGGCATATAGAATTCATATAATCACGAGTTAATTTCAGGAAAATAGCAGGTGTACATGAAAGACTTAGCAAAGACACATTCCCATAAGTTTAGGGCATGCATTAGTTTCCTAGGAGATTCTAAGTCATGGATTCATGATAATCAACAGTCTTAAGTAATCAATTAGACTTAAACGTCAATAAAAGCAATCAATCAAGTTGGACATCTACAATGAGCATGAATTAAGGCTAGTAATGTCAAAGAAGAGTATATTAGGCTAAGCATTTAGACAGTGTATCACATAATTTTCAGCAAAACAACAAGTGATGCATAAGGGATTCAATATGGAGAAAACAATTCTGAGCAATGACACAATTTTCTAGGGATCCAAACAAAGTGCGATAAACATCAATCAGGTTTAATTGCAAACCAAGCAAACGTCATGAATCAAAATTAGTTAACTATGCAAAAATCAGAATTAGAACAGAGTTGGATATAGGATGGCATTAGGATAAGCAGGCTTAAAGTGGCACAACATTAAACACCTCAAGGAATGCACATAACATAAACACAATCAGAGGGAAGTAAAATTACGAGAGTATAAGGTACTAACCCATTGCGAACAAAGTAAACAAAGAATTAAGAACTCATATTCTCAGGAATAGCTGCGATTACTGCAGAACGATGAAATCCCAAATCCCCAGTGCTTCAGAGTTCACAAGAGCCTCGAAGTGGGCTCCGAGCAGTGCTTGCACTGGAGGAGGTTAATGAACGGAATCCAGTGGCCTGGGCTTTTAGCTGGCCAAAATCAAAATCTCAGAATAATATAGAGTGAATACGAGTGGGAGAACAGTTGTTGTAGTAGTAGTAGTAGTAGTAGTAGTAGTAGTAGTAGTAGTAGTAGTAGTAGTAGTAGTAGTACTAGTAGTAGTCGTAGCAGCAGTCATTAAGACCTTGAGGGGAAGCGGGGAAGGGGGTTTATATAGTAGTTAAATCAAACGAGTAAAAAAGGAAGGAAAATTAAGCAAACATAAATAAGGAAAGAAGAAAAATACACATGCAATCAGTAAAGTAACCGAAAAGTAAAGAAATCAATCTCCAAATCCTAGTTAGGGTTCAATGCTTAAAGTCGGCCAACTGGTATGAAGAATCAAGAATTTCTTCATGTATATGGACTAAATATTGTCCAAATCTCCAATATTGAGGTCGATTCCAGTCCGATCTAGCGATGGTACTTGCCAAAATTGGGCAAGTACCTAAGTAATACCACAAACGCGTGACCAGTAGCGGAGAAACATAGATATGGTAAGCAAATAATGGAGGAATACCATTATCAACGGGATTAGGAGAGAGGTTTAAGGGGGAGGTGGCTAGGGTTCTTCAGTGAAAGAGGGAGAGTGGAGAGAATTCAGAGGAGGCGGCTTGGAGGAAAAATGGGTAGGGTTTCAGATGGGGGTTAATTAAAAGGGGGAGATAGTTTATGGGCCGTTGATTATCTGAGATCAATGACCAAGATTAAAAGAGAGGTGGGGCGGGTCGTTTAAACAGGTCGCGAACGGGTTAGATGAATGGGGTTGTTTGGTTTGGGCTGACGGAGAGTAAAATGAATGGGCCAGGTGCCTTGGGCCTGTTTTGGTCCGAAAATTAGCCCTTCATTGGGCTATAAAATTAAATATACGAAATTAATTTAAAATAATTTATAAAAAATAATAATATTATTTATGCAGTAAAAGGATTTAAAATAATAGTTTAACATTATACAAATATAAAAATATTATTTTAGTATAAACAATGTGAATAACGTAATTATGTATAGAATATAGACTGTTATTATAAAATTGTATAAATAGCTCAAAAATACAAATGTAATTATATGAAATGAAGTAAAAATATTATAAAACATATATGTGGGTAAAATAATAAATTTGGATGATTAAGTCATCACAAAATAATTTGAAAGGGTAATTAATAAATATTTGAACAATTTAAATGCAAGAAAATCAATTTTAAAGCCTTAACAATTATGAATAATTATAGAAAATACTTATATGAATATTGTAAATTTGTGATGATGCAAAAAATGATATTTTAAAAGTATATATGATATTTATAAAATATGAGAGCAAAATTGGGCATCAACACTCATTTAGTGACTAGGATGCCGTGGGCATTATTCAATTTCACAATGATGCACTGGTAATAACCATACTTATCAATAAATCTCGAGTTAATCACGTGCTAATTGATCCAGGTAGCTTGGCCAACATCATCCGATGGAGAGTCGTAGAGTAACTCGGGCTGAATTGATTCAATATGGCATGCGAGACAACAAAGGGAGAAATCACCCTACTAGTTAACACGGCTCGAACCATGAGGTACAACCCCCTGTTCGGAAGACCGTGGGTTCATATGTAACGACTCGGCCGGCTATTTTGAGTATTTTAGACCTGTTCCCCTATTTATTGCCTCCTCTATGGTATATTATGGTTATGCGACTAGCAGGGGTAGTTGGTTTGATTTCGGGTGAGTTTCGGAGTGAAATAGGACACTTAGTTCCAAAGTTGGAAGCTTAAGTTGAAAGAGTTGATAAGAGTTTGACTTTTGTGTAGATGACTCCAGAATGGAGTTTTGCCGGTTTCGATAGATTCTTATGGTTATTTTGGACTTAGGGGCGTGTTCGGATATTGATTTGGAACTCCGTAGGTCGTTTTGGCTTGAATTGGCAAAAGTTAAAAAGTTGAAGGTTTGGAAGGTTGAGAAGTTTGATCGAGAGTTGATTTTATTGATATAGGGGTCGAATTTTGATTTCGATTCCGGATGTTGGAATAGGTCCATTGCGTTATTTATGACTTGTGTGCAACATTTGAGGTCAATCAGAGTTGGTTTGGTATGTATCGGCATTAGTTTTGGAAGTTGGATGTTCATGGTTTCCATGGGTTTGAATTGGGATGTAATTAGTAGAATCGATATTGTTTAATATGATTTTAGGCCTCGAGTGGGTCCTCTATGTATTTTGGAACTTGTTGGTATATTTGGACGGGGTCCTGGGCCCCCCAGGTGTGATTCAGATTAAATCCGGAACCATTTTGGACTTGGTTGTTTGCTGAACCGCTGCTGAGTCTAATGAAATCACACCTACGCACATTGGGCCACATGTGTGCACCATAGAAGTGGACCTTGAGTCGCAGAAGCGAGGGTTGGGTTGTTTAGCTATGACCGGAGGTGCGGTTGTTTCTCCGTAAAAGCATACGTGCAGGTGCAAATGGGGCACCGCAGAAGCAGATTTGAGTGGGCTGGGGGAGGATCGCAGGTGTGGTCAACACTCCGCAGAAGCGGGCTCTTAGAAGCGAGCCACTGCCCACAGAAGCATAAGCGTATATGCGCTTTTGCGGCCGCAGAAGCAGAATTTCAACAGGTGCAGAGTCGCAAAAGCGACCTATATTCCGCAAAAGAGGAAATCGCTGGACAGAAAAGGGGAAAATCGAGGGTTTTATTTCATTCTTCATATTTTGACCTAGAGTGCTCGGGTTTTAGCGATTTTGAGAGACATTTTCAAGGAGTTGAGACTTAGATTTGGCTATTATACATGAATTTATCGTTGTTTTTATCATTTAAAAATTAGGAAAATTTGTGAAAACTTCATAGACTATATTTTGAGGATTTGAAGATCGATTTGAGATCGGAATTGATAATTTTAGTATGGCTGGAATCGTTATTGAATGGGTGTTCGAATTTTTAAGTGTGGTCGGGTTTCAAGATGCGGGCCCGAGGTTGACTTTTTTATTTTCTTAAAAGATTGCAACTTTATTATCCGAAATAGTTTCCTATGGTTTGTATTTATGGTATAAAGTTATTTTGGCTAGATTCGAGCTGTTCCGAGTTGAATAATCGTGGGAAAGGCTTACTAGTGGATTGAGTTAGCATGTTTTGAGGTATGTATCTTGCCTAACCTTGTGTGGGAGAATTACCCCTTGGGATTTGTGTTGTTTTGTGTTAATTGTGGTACGTGAAAGCCATGTATTCAAGGTGACGAGTGGGTAATCAGGCTAAATATGGTAATTGACTGGTTTACATGATGTAGATTCTCTTCGTGCCTTTAATCGAATTGTCATAACATGTTATATTCATCAACGTAAATCTGTCCTTACATTTTTTACTTGACAATGTTAATACTTCTCTCATATTTTACTTGTTATTTTCCATTACATGCTTAGGTGAAGTTATTGTTTCCTTATTGCCTTATTAAATACTTAACTGTTGAGTTACCATACTTGAAGCTATTATTTCTTGGAATATCTTATTATTGAGTGTTGGTGTTGAAGTTGTGAAAGTCGTGATCACATTGAGGCAAAGTTGTAAATTGTTGAAATACCATTTTTGTTGAGCTATTCACTTCCAGTTGCTATTGTTGAGACTCTTGTACACATTGTGGTTGAACCATGGGCTATTTATTGTGAAACCATTGTTATTGTTGACTTTTTTGGCAAGTTGTGGTATTGTGAACTTGAGGTGTGATTTGTGATATGTTATGTTCATACGCATGCGGTGGTATAAGGATATGGGTTGATATGCATGAGGAGAGATAAGGTGGGCTTGATACGCGTGTTGCTAGTAGGGGAACTACTTGAAGCCACGTGGTGTGATAAGGTGGGCTATAATGCAGGTAGCTATTTCGGGAAAATAATTTTCAAAATTTAATGTAAAGCTCTCACGGAGATATAAGGAATGATTATGATTTGATTGTGAAATGAGACTATGAGGCGGTACCTCAGTAGTGGTTCTTGTTGTTATCCTTCATTTATATCACTTATGCTTTGTCTGCATCGTTTCCTTGGTATTCGTTTTATGTGTTCCTCCCGTGATGCCTTTATTGCCTTAATTTCATTGTAGCTATTCTTGTTGTATATCTTCATTGTGTCATTTCCATTGTTTCCATTATTATACTGTACCATACCTGTTCAATTTCCTTATTTATTCCAATAGGTGTCTTGACCCGACCTCGTCACTACTCTACCGAGGTTAGGCTTGATACTTACTGGGTACCGTTGTGGTGTACTCATACTACGCTTCTGCATACCTTTTTGCACAGATCCAAGTACTTCATACTAGACTAGGCATCCGTGAGTTGAGCTCAGGATCAGAACTTCAAGGTATACCTGCCGACGTTCACCAGCCTCAGAGTCACCCTCTGTCTTAATTATATTGCATACTTTTATTATAGATATTGATGTATTAGAGATGTTTTAGTATACTCGTGTAGAGCTTATGACTCGATCTTACCATGTTTTGGGAGTTATTGTCAACTGTGTTGTGAAATTATTTTATGATAGTTGGTTGGTTTAGATTGAAACTCTTTTATTATTACTTTTATTTATTCATGTATGTTAGGCTTACCTAGTCTTAGAGGAGGTGCCATCATGACATCATACAGAGGAAGATTGGGTTCGGGACAAGTTGGTATTAGAGCTTTAGGTTCATAAGTGTTACCAGTCATAAGCATGTTTAATAGAGTCTCGCAGATCGATACAGAGATGTCTGTACTTATCTTCGAGAGGCTATGGAAATGTTAGGAAACTTCACTTCTTTGATTCCTTATCGTGCAAATTTGTTGACTTCAAAATTCTGAATCTTTGTCTTTCTATTCTCTCACAGATGGTGAGGACACGCACTGCTGGATTCGACGATCAGACACTCGTGCTCCCTGCTAGAGTCGGGAGAGGCCGGTTTAGAGGCCGAGGAGGGGCCTGTTGCCACCCCTGAAGCGCCTGTTGCCACCCCTGTAGTTCAAGAGACCCTCGCACAGTTTTTGAGCATGTTTGGTACTCTAGCTCAGGTGGGGTTGATTCCACTAGCACCAGCCACATCTTAGGCTGGGAGAGGAGCTCAGAATCTCACGGCTCGTACCCTAAAGCAACGAATCCATGTTGACCAGGTCCTAGAGGTTATAGCAATACAACCAGTTATTACAGTTCAGCTCGAGGTCCGGACAAAAGCATCAGAGGAGGAGAAACTTAGACTTGAGAGGTACAAGAAGCACCACCCTCCTACTTTTAGTGGCCTAGCTACAGAGGATGCACATGGTTTTCTAGAGAAGTGCCATAGTATTATCCACACCATGGGTATTGTGGAGACGAGCACGGTCGCTTTTACTACATTCTAGCTGTCGGGACAACATATCAGTGGTGGCAAGCTTACGAGGAGGTTAGCCCAGCCGATGCAGCTTCACCCATATAGGCTCAATTTTCATAGATTTTCTTGAGAGAGTTTGTTCCGTAGATCTTTCTGGATGCATGGCGTGGAGTTTGAGCAACTGTGCTAGGGTACCATGATAGTGTAAGAGCATGCTATCAGATTCAGTGAGTTATCCAGACATGCACCTGCCTTGGTTTTCACAGTTAGAGAGCGAGTCTGTCGATTTATTGAGGGGCTATACTATGGTATCAGATTTATCATGGCTCGAGAGTTGGAGACAGATACCCCATATCAGCAGGTGGTAGATATCACACAAATATTAAAGGGGATGTGGGGCCGTGAGAGAGAGGACAAGGAGGCCAAGAGGCCTTCAGATTCTAGCGGATATACTGGTGCCCGTGCCCTAGTTGCAGCCCATCATGGTAGAGGCTATGTGAGCCGTCTAGTTCATTCAACACTTCCAGCTTCTAATGGTACTCTGGCTACTTCCAGGTCTCAGGTTGCCCATTATGCAACGCCATTGTCTAGTGCGCCTCCTGCACAGGGTGCTTTCAGTGGTCAATCTAGCCAACTAGGGCCGAGCCAGTTTCAACAGCCACATCCTCCGAGATCTTGTTCTTAGTGTGGTAATACTCGTCATATGATGAGGGACTACCCTAGACTCAGGAGGGGTGCACCTCTACTAACTACTTAGACTCCACGTATTCCATAGGGTCCCCAGACTTCTCAAGTTGTGGTTATTGCTCCAGTTGCCGCTTCACCTGTATAGCCAGCTAGGGGTAGAGGTCAGACGCGTAGGGGTCGCCCTAGAGGGGGAGGCTAGGCAAAATGTTATGCTTTTTTGGGTAGGATGGAGGCGGCTATATCAGACACAATTATCATAGGTATTGTTCCGATTTGTCATAGAGATGCATTAGTCTTATTTGATCCAGGATCCACTTACTCATATGCATCATCTTACTTTGCTTCGTATTTGGTATATCTCGTGATGCTTTGAATTCTCCAATTTATGTCTCCACGCCTGTGGGAGATTCTATTGTTGTTGACCATGTGTATCGGTCATGTTTAGTTGTTATTGGTAGTTTTGAGACCATATTGATTTATTGTTGCTCAGTATAGTATACTTTGATGTTATCTTGGGCATAGACTGATTGTCGCCCTATCGTGCTATTCTAGATTGTCACGCCAAGACGGTGACGTTGGCAATGCCAGGTTTACCACGGTTGGAATGGATGGGTACTTTGGATTATGTTCCTAGCAGGGTTGTGTCCTTTCTTAAGGCACAACAAATGGTTGAGAAGGGGTGTGATGCATATCTAGCCTTTATGAGAGATGTCAGTGTTGATACTCCTACCGTTGAGTCAGTTCTGGTAGTGAAAGACTATCCAAATGTAGTTTTGGCAGATCTTCTGGGCACGCTACCTGATAGAGATATTAATTTTGGTATTGACTTGTTGTTGGGTACTCAACCTATTTTTCTTCCACCATATCATATGTACCCAGCAGAGCTGAAAGAGTTAAATGAGCAGTTGCAAGAGTTGCTTGATAAGGGTTTCATTCGGCCTAGTGTGTCACCTTGGGATGCACTGGTTTTATTTGTGAAGAAAAAGGATGGTTTTATGTGCATGTGTATCGATTATCGACAGTTGAACAAGGTTATAATGAAGAATAGGTATCCATTGCCTCGCATTGATGATTTATTTGATCATATATAGGGTGCCATATTGTTCTCAAAGATCGATTGGTGGTTAATTTATCATCAGCTGAAGATTCGAGATGCGGATATTCCGAAAATTGCATCTAGGACTCGATATGGTCACTACGAGTTCTTTGTGATGTCATTTAGGCTGACCAATGCCCTAACAACATTTATACACCTAATGAACAGTGTATTTCAGCCATATATTGATTCATTCATTAATGTGTTTATTGACAACATCTTAGTATGCTCCTGCAGTCAAGAAGATCATGAGCATCATTTGAGGATTGTGTTCCAGGCCTTAAGAGAAAAGAAGTTATATGCAAAATTCTCAAAGTGTGAATTCTGGCTTTATTCAGTGGCGTTTTTGAGCCATGTGGTGTCGAGTGTGGGGATCAAGGTAGATTCGAAGAAGATTGAAGCAGTGTAGAGTTGGCCCAAACCGTCTTTAGCTACTAAGATCTGGAGTTTTCTTGGTTTGGCGGTGTATTATCGCCGTTTCGTAGAGGGATTCTCATTTATTGCTGCACCTATGACCAGCTTGACCCAGAAGAGTTCTCCTTTCAGATGGTCCAAGGAGTGTGAGGAGAGCTTTCAAAAGCTCAAGACTGCTTTGACTACAACCATAGTGTTGGTGTTGCCTGCGGGTTCGGGGTCTTACACAGTGTATTATGATGCGTCACGTGTTGGCCTTGGCGCGGTGTTGATGGAAGACGGTAGGGTAATTGCCTACGCATCTAGATAGCTGAAGGTTCATGAGAAGAATTATCATGTCCACGACTTGGAGTTGGCAGCTATTGTTCATGCATTGAAGATTTGGCGGCACTCTTTGTACGGTGTCCCTTGTAAGGTCTACACCGACCACCAGAGCCTACAACATCTGTTCAAATAGAAGGATCTTAACTTGCGACAACAGATATGGTTAGAATTGCTTAAGGACTATGATATCATTATCCTATATCATCCCGGAAAGGCCAATGCGGTGGCCGATGCCTTGAGTCGAAAGGCATAGATCTTGGATAATTTAGCATATCTACCAGTAGTAGAGAGGCCATTAGCATTGGATGTTCAGGCCTTGGTCAACAAATTTGTTAGATTGGATGTTTTGAATTCCAATCGGGATATGGCTTGCATGGTTTCTCAGTCTTCTTTATATGATCGCATCAGAGAGCATCAATATGAAGATGCCTATTTGCTTGTCCTTAAGGACACGATACAGCACATCGATCCCAAGGAGGTTTCTATCAGAGGTGATGGTGTATTGCAGATGCATGTCTGATTATGTGTGCCCAATGTGGATGGGTTATGTGAGTTGATTCTTTAGAAGTCCCACAGTTCGCGGTACTCCATTCATCAGGGTACCACTAAGATGTATCAGGATTTGAGGCAGCACTATTGGTAGATGAGAATGAAGAAAGACATAGTGGAGTATGTAGCTTAGTGCTTAAATTGTCAGCAGGTGAAGTATGCGCATTAGTGACCAGGCGGTTTGCTTCAGATACTTGAGATTCCCGAGTGGAAATGGGAGTGATTTACCATGGACGTCATTGTTGGTCTCCCACAGGCTCAGAAGAAATTTGACGCTATATGGGTGATTGTAGATAGGGTGACCAAGTCGGCTCATTTCATTCTGGTGGTGACTACGTATTCTTCAGAGAAGCTGGCTCAGGTTTATATCCGCGAGATTGTCCGACTTCATCGCGTGCCGGTATCCATCATCTCTAACTGGGGCACACAATTTACATCGCATTTTTGGAGAGCCATATAGCATGAGTTAGGAACACAGGTTGAGTTAAGTACAATATTTCACCCCAGACAGACGGACAGTTCGACCGCACTATTAAGATATTGGAAAATGTTCTTCGTGTCTGTGTTATGGAGTTCGGGGGTTCTTGGGATCAGTTCTTGCCACTTGCAGAGTTTTCCTACAATAACAGCTACCAGTTGAGTATTCAGATGGCTCCCTATGAGGCCCTATATAGTAGACAATGTCGTTCTCTAGTTGGTTGGTTTGCGCCGGGAGTGTCTAAGTTTTTAGGCACAGATTTGGTTCGAGATGCCATGGAGAAGGGCAAGTTGAACCAGGATCGACTTCGTACAACCCAATCTAGACAGAGGAGTTATGCGGATCAGAATGTTCGTGATGTTGCATTTATGGCTGGAGAGCGAGTTTTTCTCCGGGTTTCACCTATGAAGGGTGTAATGAAGTTCGGAAAGAAGGAAAAGTTGAGACCTAGGTATATCAGACCTTTTGAGATCCTTGAGAGTGTGGGATTATCGACCTACAAGCTTGCATTGCCACGTGTTAGATTTCAGCTCAGTCTAATTGGACAAGGATTTGTCTTATGTTGAGGAGCCGGTGGCCATCTTGGACAGGCAGGTCCGAAAGTTGAGGTCGAAGGGCATTTCTTCAGTGATGGTTCAGTGGAGGGGTCCACTAGTCAAGGACGCGACTTGGGAGACCAAGCATGATATGCGTAGCAGTTATCCTCATCTTTTCACCACTTCGGGTATATGTCTATACTCGTTCGAGGACGAATGTTTATTTTAACGGGGAGATAATGTAATGACCCGGTCGATCGTCTTGAGTATTTTATGCACGTTCCCCTATTTATTGTCTTCTCTCTGTTATATTGTAGTTATGCGACTTGTCGGGGTGTGGTAGTTTGGTTTCGTGTGGGTTTCAGAGTGAAATGAGACACTTAGTCCCAAAGTTGGAAGCTTAAATTGAAAGACTTGACTGGAGTTTGACTTTTATGTAGATGACTATGTAATGGAGTTTTATGGTTTCGATAGATTCGTAAGGTGATTTTGGACTTAGGGGCACGTTCGGATATTGATTTGGAGGTCTGCAGGTCGTTTCAGCTTGAATTGGTAAAAGTTAGAAAGTTTAAGGTTTGAAAGGTTGAGAAGTTTGATCGAGAGTTGGCGTTTTTTAAATCGGGGTCGGATTTCGATTCCGGAAGTTGGAATAGGTTTGTTGCTCCATTTATGACTTGTATGCAAAATTTGAGGTCAATCGGAGTTGGTTTGGTATGAATCGGTGTTAGTTTTGGAAGTTAAAAGTTCATAGTTTCCACATGTATGAATTGGGTTGTGATTCGTAGAATCGATGTTGTTTGATGTTATTTTAGGCCTCAAGTAGGTCAAATATGTGTTTTGGAACTTGTTGGTACATTCGGACATGGGGGTTCTGGGGCCCCCGAGTGTAATTCGGCTTGAATGCAGAACCATTTTGGGCTTGGTTGTTTGTTGAACCACTGTTGCGTCTGGTGTAATCACACCTGTGCACTTTGGACTGCAGGTGCGACATCGCAAAAGCGGCCCTCGAGCCGTAGAAGCGAGGGTTGAGCTGGCAAGCGGTGACTGCAGGTTCGGTTACCTCATCCTTGATGAATGTGTGTTTGACCTCGGACTGTGGCCTTCTCTTATGTTTACCTGGATGAAAGCTCGAATCCAAAATCAATTTGTGAGTTGTTATCTCTGGTGGAATTCCTATCATATCTAAGTAGGACCAGGCAAAACAATCGGCATTAGCTTTAATAAAATCAATGAGTTTTTTCCTGAGCTTGGGGGTTAGCCTCGTGCCCAGGTTAACCATTCTATTCGGCAGATGCACGAATAGTTTGACTTGTTCCAGTTCCTCGATAGTTGACTTGGTAGCATCGATGTCATCAGGTTCCACGAAGGATCTCGGGATCCCGAAGTCATCTTCCTCATCTGTTGAACGTTCCTCCCATTTATTTGGCTCGGTTGGGGTCGAGACTTTTGATTGCAATTTGGTTTCTTTATCTTCGATTGGTCCCTTATCCTTTGATGTCGTGATAGCAGGTACTGGGATCACTTCCTCGATGATGAACATCTCTTTTGTAGTCGGTTGTTCCCCGTAAACCGATTTGATTCCGACTAGAGTGGGAAATTTCAGCGCTTGGTGCAAGGTCGATTGTACTGCCCTCATGCTATGATGTCGTACAATGTAGAGTTGACAACAATAGATATCATACTTCAAGCATGTACATAAATATGCACATACATGAAGAAATAACATAAATAATAAAAGAGCTTCAATCTAAACCAACCGGCTATCATAAATCAATTTCACAACACAACTGACAATAACTCCCAAAACCTGGTGAGACCAAGTCATAAGCTCTACACGAGTATACTGAAACATCCCTAATACATCAATATCTATAATAAGAGTATGTAATAGAAACTAAGACAGAGGGTGACTCTGAGGCTTGCGAACACCGGCAAGTCTACCTTGAAGTCTCTGATCCCTAGCTCAACTCATGGATGCCTATCTGGAATGAAGTACCTGGATTTGCACAAAAAGATATGCAGAAGCATAGTATGAGTACACCACAACGGTACCCCATAAGTATCAAGCCTAACCTCGATAGAGTAGTGACGAGGTCAGGTCAAGACACCTATTGGAACAAATAAGGAAACTGAACAAGTATGGTACAGTATAATAATGAAAATAATGGAAATGATACAATGAAGATATACAACAAGAATAGCTACACTGAAATTAATGCAATAAAGGCATCATAGGAGGAACACAAGAATTACTACCGAGGTACCGCCTCGTAGTCACATTTCACAATCAAATCATAATCTTTCCTTATATTACCATGGGCGCCTTGCATTTAGTTTTGAAAATCATTTTCCCGAAATAGATACCCACGTTATAGCCCACCTTATCACACCGCGTCACTTCAAGTAGATCCCCTACTAGAAACATGCATATTGATCCCACCTTATCTCACCGCATGCGTATCAACCACTGTCCTTATACAACCGCATACGTATCAATATCATAACATATCAGAAATCGCACCTCAAGTGCCCAATACCACAACTTGCCAAAAAAGTCAACAATAACAATGTTTCCACAATAAATAGCCCATAGCTCAACCACAATGTGTACAAGAGTCTCAACAATAGCAACTGGAAGTGAATAGCTCAACAAGGATGATATTTTGACAATTTGCAACTTTGCCTCAGTGTGATCACGACTTTCACATCTTCAACACCACACTCAACAATAAGATATTCCAAGAAATAACAACTTCAAGTAAGGTAACTCAATAGTTAAGTATTTAACAAGGCAATAAGGAAATAGTAACTCCAACTAAGCATGTAAGGGCAAATAACAAGTAAAGGATAAGACAAGTATTAACAACGTCAAGTAAAGCATGTATGACTAGATTAATGATGATGAATATAACATGTTATAACAATTCGATTAAAGGCAAGAGAATCTACATAACTTAAACTGGACAATTACCATATTTAGCCCAAGTACCCACTCGTCACCTTGCGTACACGGCTTTCACGTACCATAATTAACTTAAAATAACATAAATCCTATGGGGTAATTCCCCGCACAGGTTTAGGCAAGATACTTACCTCAAAACATGCTAACTCAAGCCACTAGTAAGCCTTTCATGCGATTATTCAACCTCGAACGACTCGGATCTATCCAAAATAAGTGTATACCATAAATATGAACCATAGGAAACTATCCGGATAGTGAAGTTGTAATCTTTAAAGAAAATCAAAAAGTCAACCCCGGATCCGCATCTTGGAAACCGACCAAACTTATAAAATCTAAACATCTATTTCATAATGAGTCCAACCATACTAAAATTACTCAATTCCGATCTCAAATCGATCTTCAAATCCTCAAAATGTGGTCTATGAAGTTTTCACAAATTTTCCCATTTTTTCCAACTCAAAAACACTAATTAAATGAAAAAAACAACGATGAATTCATGTAAAGTAGCTGAATTCGAGTTAGAAACACTTATCCCGATCAACTCCTTGAAAATGTCTCTCCAAATCGCCAAAAACCGAGCTCTCTAGGTTAAAAGATGAAGAATGAAATAAAACCCTCGATTTTCCCCTTTTCTGCCATGTGATTTCCGCTTCTACGGAATGTAGGTCGCTTCTATGACTCCGTACCTGCTGAAACTCCATCGCAGGTGCGGCTCTCACTTAAGCCCATGAAATTCCGCGTCTGCGGACGCAAAAACGCATATGCGCTCACGCTTTTGTGGGAAGTGGCTTGCTTCTGCGAACCCGCTTCAGCGGAGTGTTGACCGCACCTGCGGTCCTCTCCCAGCCCACTCAAATCCACTTCTGCAATGCCCCATTCGCACCTGCGCGTCCGCTTAAAGTTTTAAGAACAGGTTCTATTCGAAAAGTCAAATACTTTGATTGGTTTAGCCAACGTAGAGGTCGTTCCTAAAAAGGGAAATAAATTTAGAATGTGTGTAGATTACAAGAATCTGAATAAGGCATGCACAAAGAATTCATTTCCTTTGCCTAACATCGACCGAATGATCGATGCAGCGATAGGGCATAAGACGCTGAGCTTTCTCGATGCCTATTCTGGGTACAACCAAATACAGATGGACCCGGAGGACCAAGAGAAAACCTTTTTTAAAACTAGGTTCGGCACTTATTGTTATAATGTGATGCCCTTTGGGTTAAAAAATGATGGTGCCACATACCAACACCTAGTTAACCGAATGTTCGAGGAACAAATAGGGAAAATAATGGAGGTTTATATTTATGACATGTTATTTAAGTCCCTGCAAGTAGAGGACCATTATTTTCAGGAAACCTTCGACATACTAAGGGAATACAATATGAAGTTGAACCCAGAGAAGTGTGCCTTTGGAGTCGGCTCAGGAAAATTCCTCGGTTTCATGGTATCTAACCGGGGAATAAAGATCAACCAAGATAAGATAAAGGCCATAGAAGATATCACCATGGTTAACGACGTCAAAGCAGTGCAAAGGCTGACCGAGCGAATAATCGCATTGGGCTGATTCATTTCCAAGTTGTCGGATAAAAGTCACCAATTTTTCTTGTTACTAAAGAAAAAGAATGACTTTGCCTGGACCCCAGAG
The DNA here is from genome assembly GCF_000390325.3 of Nicotiana tomentosiformis. NCBI lineage: Eukaryota > Viridiplantae > Streptophyta > Magnoliopsida > Solanales > Solanaceae > Nicotiana > Nicotiana tomentosiformis. The sequence continues at coordinate 55,554,555 of NC_090814.1, read as the reverse complement.
TGCCAAAAAGCTTTGGAGGAACTCAAACAATACTTATCAAGCCCTATCTTGCTGCACACACCGAAGGTGAATGACCAGCTATACCTTTACTTGGTAGTGTCCGAGATAGCAGTAAGTGGTGTCATGGTTCGGGAAGAAGAAGGTATTCTCCCATTTTTCCAATATTGCCCCGCGAATCCGAAACTATTTCTCCCATTTTTCCAATATTGCCCCGCAGACCCGATGATAACATAGAAACTTTTCCAAGTATTCTTCACACTCTGCTGTAAAATGCCCGTCTCCGGCCATATTACGAATCCAGTAGAACCACTATTGAGAGTCACCCACTCTGGCTTGGTCCCAAATAGAAGCCAAACTCTAGTGCGCTGTCAGCACATGAACACTCCCAAATAAGCAACCAGGTGAATTATTTTCCTTGTACATCACATCTACCAGAAGTGTACACTCCGAGTCTCCCCAAAATCTGCGCATGAATCGATAAGGCAAAATATAGCACACATTCATCAAATCCTTTGCCCAAATTATCCCTGATGTTTCCTTTTCTTAGTCGTAAATAATTTACCAATGCACCGGTAACCAGAAACTGCACAAGCAGACAACCACACGATCCAATCGTAGATGGTGGGCTCCCCCACTTAGCTTTAGGCTACCATCACATAATGTATAACCCATAAATATTCCTCCTTCTCTATTACCATGACCTCGCACCATCAACTCGCCAAACTTCTTTTAGTCCCTTGTTAAACTCTTTATGAACATTCCGAATTATCAGTCACAATTGCATGTTCGACCTTCTGTCGGGTAGTAAGTAGAACTCTTCATAGAAACTTTATCAAAATCACACAACCGCTGACCAGTCCACAGGAGATAGCCACCTGTGGAAATTCCATACCGACATCTCCCAACAACGCTGCATTGGGTATAACTAACACGAAATCAGTAAACTCTCCTGAGCCTATGCTCATCCACTAGTTGTACAAGTCTGTTCATTCCCCATTGACATCAACTAAGAGTCTCACAATATATTCCCAAACTCGAAGTCATGTTGCATCCCAACGATAATAAAGTTTTCATACCCTTCTTCAATTCCAACTACTCCTTTCTGACGTATTCGATCTTCCTCAGTGTAGTAACTACCATTTCAAATAAGGTCCGTAGACCTAGTCACTTTCAACCATGACCCCCAAATTGCTCTAAACTTCCTCAAGGCACATGGCTATCTAACCACAGAATCCATATCTACTCCACCGCTCTCAATTTGGTTAACCCATCTCCTTTAAGAAACTGCTCGACCTCTTCTTTTTATACTTGACCTACTAGTAATTCAACCACCGCGAGAAACCTCCCACTATATCCTTCCTCATCCTTCGTTTCCCAAATGCTTCCTCAAACCAAAATCCATCGCTATAGCACCTGAACTAATAAATTGCTACCAATTTTAAGCCTCCTCGAAGATCATCTTTCTCGAGCCATTAGCATTAGAAACACCGATTTGATTCTGAAACCGCTACACACCGCCATCTCTGACAATCGCTTCTCAGACGCCATTTCACAATACCCCACCCTGAAGGCAAATCAAAGAAGACCATAACACTGGCAAACCTTAATGTGTTCAAACAAGGATGACGATTCCACATCACAAATGAAAATTCCACCACGCTAAAAAACTATCAAGTATCGTCACTCCATTAACCAAAGCCTGAACATCCATAGACCGATTGTCTTTCCTTCGCTGGAATTAAATGCTGAACCCCAAGCCATGCATCTAGAAATCCTCCTTTCTAGTCACAGTCGCGATCCATAAATAAACACCCTACTATCACACCAACATTGTGAGATAACAACGCATGAACATCATAATAATATGTGCATAGCCTCGAAGCCATAGGAAATATAGATGCTGGGCTGAAATGACAGAATACCCTTCCGAAAGGCGACGATAATAGCCTGCCAAATATGCATGGGGAAACATCATTCACCATGCCTGCAGTACCACTACAACTCCTCGATACCCAATTGATAATAAGCGCTTCATGTCACATAAGATTGAGTAGGAAGAAAATAAAGGCATTAGCCTGAAAGAAATCAAATCGCACAATGAGGAATCAAGAAGGGAAGTGCTCCTAATAGTCTTCTAGCCTCTCGAAGATAAGTACAGACGTCTCTGTACCGATCCGCAAGAATCTACTAGACTTGACCATGACTCGTGACACCAAAGTGAACCTAGAGCTCTGATACCAAGCTGTCATGACCCAAAATTCACTATAGATCGTGATGGCGCCTAACGCCGCTGTCAGGCAAGAGAACGATGATTTATCAATTAAATTACTCATTTTATTACTTTAGAAATCATAAATTTTTAATAAGGAAAGAGATTTACACTTGTAAATCCACGGGAACGTATAACATTTGTAGTTTATTAAAGAAATGAAAGGCAATATAATATACGAAACTGTGAGAATCAACTAGTATAACCCCAAAACCCGGTGTCACAAGTGAATGAGCATATACTAAGGAGTCCAATAATAATACAACATTTATCTAGAATGTAAATAAGACAGGATAAAATAAATAGTATGATGGGACTCCGTGGACTGCGATGTGTATCCTGGAATGCAGCTCACATAAAGTCTCCTCAATAGGTGCGCCTATGCGCCAAGATAATCGCCCAAGGAACCGGTCCGATCCCGCACATTTAGTGCCGAAGTGTAGCATGAGTACGTAAATCAACGCGTACCCAGTAAGTATCTAGCCTAACCCCAGGAAAGTAGTGACGAGGGGTCGACATCGACACTTACTAGAGGTCCAACAAAACAATATAATAAAACGATAAGCAGATGTGAAGCACTCAACCATAATGGGGTAAATATGTAAGTTACATAATCTTTCAAATATTTCTTTTTAAAGTATGAATTTCTCAATCTCGTATCCTATCTCACTAACTTGGAAAATATCAAGTGCCAATATAAAATGGATAAGGAATACCATATAAAATGCCAGGCATCGGTGGAAGGATAATCTCGTGAATATTTGGACTTCCAGCGATATAACGCCCGATTATGTCAAGGTCGTTCGACCCGATCCATAATAATGTGTACATTGCTAAGAGTCGAGCGGCACAAACCATAGATGCATCTATTATGCTTCTCAGGCATTTGGCCCGCTCCACAAGAAAAGGAAGGAAGTTATCGAGTTACCAGACACGTGCTTACAATATAGTACATGAGCACAAAGTGAATATAATTTTTGCCGATTCTCAAATAACTAGCCAACAAATCAAGGTGATAAGGCTCGGCCTCGTATATGTATATTTATTTCTAAATCAATTTCAATTATAATTTTAATTAATTAAGCCTGCAGAATGAATTCAAATATTTCAAGTATTACATGGCAAAGTCCTAAGTCTACCCGGACACATGCTTTAGCTACGTACGGACTCTCGTCACCTCGTGCGTACGTAGCACCCACAATTATTAGCACATAAAAATTACATCACCTTGGGGTAGTTTTCACCTCACAAAGTTAGACGACTTACCTCGCTCCGAAGTTCCATAACCGGCTCCTACGCCTCTCTAACACCTCAACTCAAAGCCAAACGTCCTGAAACTAGCCAAACAATGAGAAAATAAATCAAAATATACTCCCATGCTTACAATTTAAAAATTCATAATAATTCCCAACTCCGCCCGGAAAGTCAATAAAGTCAACCCCCGAGCCCACATGCCCGGATTCTAAAATTATTCGAAGATAAAATTTACCCATAACTCCAATGTATAACTTATTCCAAATTTCATGTCACATTTCGTTACCCATACCCAGAAAACGTTCTAGGTTTTCTACAAAAATCCCAAATTTTTACTAATTTCCATGTTAAAATTCATATATAATTCATGTATTTAACCCATAAGTTGTAGGAATCACTTACCTCAGAATTGATGAAAAAGATGGTGAACCGAAATTTGTCCAATATTTGCTCTCGTGGCAGAAATGAAGTAAAAATGAGCCAAACCCGTGTACTTAACAAGCCTTCTGCCCAGCGATCATCGCACCTGTGGCCACTTGACCGCATATGCGGTCCCGCAAGTGTGGTCCAACCATCGCATCTGCAAATACCCCACTGCCTCCAACACTTCGCGTTTGCGGACAAGGGTCCGCTTCTGCGAGTCGGCTTCTGCGGATTTTTCTCCGCTTCTGCGCATCTTCATCCCAGGCCCCATTCCGCTTTTGCGCTCCAGTGCCCGCACCTGCGAGCTCGCACCAGGTCTTAACTGCCTTAGCAATCCTTCCAAGTCCAAACTCAATCGCACCCGAGGCCCGGGGACCCCATCCAAACATAACAACACATCACAAAACACGATGCGGACTTAGTGAAAGCCTCAGACCACTCCATATAACATCAAAATTATGAATTGATGATCGAAACCTTTCTTTAAACTTTCAAATATTCCAAACTTCGGCGAACGCGTTCGAATCATACCAAAACATTCCGTAATGATGCCAAACTTTGTATACAAGTCACAAATCATGATACGAACCTATTCCAAGGCTCTAAACCTCAAACGGATATCGATAACACCGTATTCCACTTCAAATCAAACTTAAGGACGAAATGCTCCCGGACCACCCGATACTCAACCTGAATATACGCCCAAGTTTAAACTCATCATACGAATCTATTGGAACCTTCAAATCCCGATTTCGAGGTCGTTTACTCAAAATCAAACCTTAGCCAACTCCTCCAACTTAAAGCTTCCGAAGTTAGAATTTTCTTTCCAAATAAATTCTGATCTTCCCGAAATTCAATTCCGACTACTCGTACAAGTCATAATACATGAAGTGAAGCTATTCAAGGCCTCAAACAACCAAACTATGCATTAGAGCTCAAAATGACCGGTCGGGTCGTTGCATTATATTTTTTTTCAGAAGCGAAGAGACATATGTCTTTTCCATTTAATGCTCGAGATACGTGTTCTGCTATGATTGGTTCTATAGTTTATAGCCTCTTTTAGGGTTTTCTGTAGCTACATCAGTTCGAAGTGACGGTTCATAATGACGTTTTTCTCTTATAAATACTGTATCACACACCATCCAAAAACTTCTTCTTCCTTCTTTCACTCCTTTACCAGCTTCTTATGCAATTTCTCTTCTTCCTTCGTGCTTCTACTATAATTTAAAAATGGCTTCTTGTTCTTCAAATCTTTATTCATCATCAGACCCTAAAACAACTATCATTATAGACGAACTTCCTCCCTCTTTAGTCCCGATTAGGAGAAAAAGAGGTAGTATACTTATTAGTCTATGTTCCTTGTCATGTCGTAGCACCACTCCTTCTGAGAAGATTTCTTCTAAATCTTCTTGTTCTAAAGCTAAAGCTTTATTATCTCCTAGATCTTCCTCGAAAGGTAGAGACCAAAACGAACCGCTGCATGAGCATGTTGTTTCAGAAATTGTTCCTCGGGAATTCTCTTTCACATCGGACTATGAGGCATGGAGAAAAGAGGTTTCTTCCATAGCAGCACTTAATCTTACCGTTCATTACCTTTCTTTAATCACTTCTGGCCCCTCAGTACGCTGTGAATGCCATTAGAAATCTAGTTTCCATATTGTAGCTCCTAGTGTCGATGATAGAATAACCTCTTATCGTGAGGGTTATTCATTTGTTTACACCTACTCTTTTAATTTAGTATTCAATCCTCCTATTGATCCAGTGATCATCGAATTTTACCGTTATTCTAATGTGTGCCTCGGTCAAATAAGTCCGATAGTATGAAGGGCGATGGCTTGCCTTCGTTACTTATCAGGATTAGTCTTGGCTTCTTTCACCTTGCGACACCTCATCTATCTGTACTCACCAAAGCTTTTCCGTGAAGGTATTTTTTCTCTTGAAGCGAGGAGCAAGAGAGTCTTGGTTAGCCCCGAAGATGACTGTGACCGGGATTGGTACGCTCGATTCATGACTGTTCCCACTCGTGACTTAGTGGGTGATGAAAACTTGTCCTTCCCTGAGAAGTGGAACTTTGCACATGAATATTTTCCTTTGCCAATTTTTTTGAATTTTGATTTCATCATCCATACTTTCTTACTTTTCAGCAATCATGGAAGTTTTTGGTGAACTTATCGACTTTCGTGATTTGGTAGAACAAATTTTGTCTGCCGCCCCTATGAATCAAAGATCTTGAAAATTTCTTTCTCAAAAGTTTTGATGGAAAGTGAAAACCCACGATATTCTATTTTACTTTACCCTTTCCATTATTCTCAGGATTTGTTGTTCATGGCATTCGTCCCGCCTCTGTTCTTGTGGCTAGACTCACCGTTAGCACTGTCCAAGAACAGATATTAAGTGTGTTCTCTTCAAAGAGGAAAAACAAAGAAACTTGTGCCTCTGACAAAGAAGAAGAAGAAGAAGAAGAAGAAGAAGAAGAAGAAGAAGAAGAAGAAGAAGAAGAAGATGATGATGATGATGATGATGAAGGTTCTTTAGTGAAGAATCCACGGGTCAGAAAATGTGTTGTTCTTAATGATGAATCCGCCATTTCTCAGAATCAACCTTCAGGCCCCATGCCTTTACAGCTAGTTGATGAGCCTAAGAATGTTCCTTTGGATATCTCAGAGGACAAGGATGTTGGTCATGCTTTGAATCCCCCTCTCAAGTCCCACTGAAAGGCTTTTTGCTCAAGGATTTGAAGGTGAAGAAGAAGAATTCGGCCTTGTTTCTGAAGAGCTACCCCTTGCTGCTCTTACCATGACCCCTACTGCTCCTTCCGTTACACTTGTTGTTGCTTCTACTACCACACATGCTATAACTCTTGTTGTCGTTCCTCGTGAAGAGGCTGGCCATTCTAGTGGAAGAAGAATCATGAAGCAAGCTCTAATTGAATTCCCCGAGGACGCCAATTTGCTGAAGAATCTAACCGAGCTACCTCTTGAGAGAGAAAAGCTTGAGTCCCATACCTCCATCACTCTGATGAACGATGTCATTCATTCTGCTCTTAAGGTATACTCTTGTTTTCTTATCTCTTTCATTTTTTTAAAAGTTTGTAATTCTCCCACCTTGTCGCTTTTTTCAGATCAATTTAACAGGTACGTAGTTGATAAGAAGGATAGCTTGGACTTAGCAACAAGTTGATAAGTTGCGCACAGAAGCTAATAACTGAAAGGAGCAATTTTAAAGCCTTCAGCTTGAGAAAGATGTTCTTGCAGAGGAGAAATAATCTTTGGAGCAATAGCTCAAGATTACCACTGCTAAACTGGCGGTTTTGAAAGCTTCTTCCAACCAGGTTGAAAAGAAGAAAGATAAAATGGAAGCCTCCTTTGCTAAACAGCACTCAAGGGCCACTGAGGAAATTAAGAGCTTGAAAGAGTTTCTAAATCAGAAGGAAATGTAGGCAGTTGATCTGGTTCAGACATTTACTCAAGCTCAAGAGGATCTTCGTGCTTCTTCTAAAGAAGTTAAATTCCTTGAAGCTACTCTTCAACCCTTGAAGGTGTTTTTTGATGCTTTTGAGGCTAAGAGAGAAACATTGATCGAGGCTAACCAGGAAGGCTTTGACCTCGAGGCTAGAAAGCATTGGCCTTGAGGCTGGAAAGTTTTGGCCTTGAGGCTGAGATTTCCAAAGATAAAGAAACATTTGAAAGTACTTAGCAACTTCAAAATTTCTCAACACCCGAGGATGAAATTTTCAAGGGTGATTTGAGTAAAGACAATTCTGAAGCTGACCAAGTTGATGCCCAACCTTCGTCTTCTCCTCAAGTTGATACTTCCGCCCCTGTTGATGATGATCCTTAGCTTATTTCCTTTCAATGATTATCATTTTGGACGTTGCTTATTGATGTTTATGGGATTTTTTGAAGTTGGTCTTTGGTAAACTTTTCCTCCTTTTGTTTTTAATAACATCATCAATATAACTTTGTTGCATATCTTATGTATGTTTTTGGTCTTTAATTTTCAAGATTTCTCTTGCATTTTTCAAGTAGATAAATGCTTTAATATGCCGTGACTAAATTCACACGGTCTTATTTATAAAAGAAGCCCCTTTTATATTAATAACAATGATGAAGATAATGTCTCATCTTCATATTGGTGTAAAGATATTAAAATAAGAAGTAATTTGAAGAAGTTTTTTTTGACTTTCAAAACAAATATTCATGTACAACATTTTCATAACTACTTTCTTTATAGCAAGTTTACAAGTACGGATTTTACTATCCTGTGACTATATTTGTGGCCTTAACCTAATAGCTCTTGGGAGTTTTCTACTGAATCTTCAATTCCTTACTTCCTATTCCTTCTGTGAGCTTGAAAATTTTAAAAAAAAATTAAACTTGAAATTTTCTTCAAGATTTTTCCTTTGGCTAGTGAGAGCTATGCTTTTTTGGTGTAAGTCTTATTTCTTTGTGTACTTCTTTCATATGCATAGTCCCCTCAGTGTTTGAGCTTTGAAGCATAAAAATTTGAATACGTGATCAACTCCTCTCTTTGGTCCTTTGCCTAAAAAAGAAAATACATACGGGACTCGGAGGTAACTTTTTAGATGATGACTGCTTAACCCTTTCCATCATAATTGTTATAACCTAGATCGATAATAATTAATTATTTCGCGTGCCTTTTAGGTCTAATGTCATCATCTGATACGGGCTAGCTTTTTGTCTATCATCTAAAATGATTAGTAAAATTCAAATGAACAAAACAAAAAATAAACTTTTAGGATACCTAATTGTAGGTACTTGCTCAAAAGTAATATTTCTTCAAGTGAACCATATTCCAATTGGAAGGTAACACTTTCCCGTCCATGGTCTCCAATTCATACGCTCCTTTTCCAATAATGCCTTTGACTCAATACGGGTCTTCCCAATTTAGACTCAATTTTCCTACATTTGTTGTCTGTGTTGATCGAAACACGTTTTTAGGAAAAAGTCCCCAATCTTGAAGTATCGAAGGTTTGCCTTTCTGTTATAATATCGCTCAATCCTCTGCTTTTGTGCTGCCATTCATATCAAAGTTGCTTTCCTTCTCTCCTATATCAAACCTAAATTTGTACGAAGTTCTTCCTCATTAGATACATCATTTGCATGCACATACCTTGTACGTGACTCTCCTATTTCCACTGGAATTAAGGCATCAGTACCATAAACAAGTGAGAATGGTGTTTCTCCCGTGCTTATTTTCGTCATTGTCCTATAAGCCCACAACACCCCAAGTAACACTTCAGGCCACTTGTATTTTGATTCTTCCAACCATTTCTTTATATTGTTGACAATGATTTTATTTGTCGACTATGCATGCCCATTAGCTATGGGATGATATGGTGCTAAAGTAATTCGTTTAATGTTTTAACTTTTGAAAAATCAGTAACCTTTGCACCCATAAATTGTGGCCCATTATCGCAGACGATTTCCCTTAGAACTCTAAATCGATGTATTATATTTTTTCAAATGAAGTCGATAACTTCCTTTTCTCGTACCTGTTTGAAGGAACCTGCTTCCACCCACTTCAAAAAATAATCAGTTGAAATTAATAAAATCCGTACCTTTCTTGGTGCTTGAGGCAAAGGACCTACGACATCCATCCACTACTTCATAAACGGCCCTGGTGCTATGATTGAATGAAGCAACTCTACCGGTTGATGCATATTATTTGCATACTGTTGCATTTATCACACCTCATTACAAAATGTTCCTCATTGTTCATGGAAATCGCTTCGTCTTCCATTTTTAGCCAATAATATCATCCTCTTATTAGCGTTTTACCAATGATCTTCCTCCAACGTGATTTTCACAATGTCATTCATGTACTTCTCACATCACTTATTCAGTTTGTGATGGTCCAAGGCACCATGCTAAGGGTCCTCCTAATATTTTGCGATACAAATTGCCTTCTATTAAGCAATAGTGAGCAATTTTCATTCACAACAAATGGAATTTCTTCTTATCCTCAGGTAAACTTTCATATTGCAGATAATTTACAAACTTATTTCTCTAATCCCAAGTTAAATTATTAAAATTTACCTAATTCTTGGCTTGATCAAGGGCTGAATGAAACAAGTGCGTCACAATTGAATTTTTTGCTTTTGACACATCAACCCCGAACCCAAGATTTGCTAAGCATCAGCTTCTGTGTTCTCCCCGCTTGGTATTTGAACAACATTCCACGCTTGGAACTGTCACAGTAGTTCTCGCACCTTTTCCAAATACTACTGCATTCGTGTTTCTCTAACTACATAATTCCCTTGTATTTGATTTACTACAAGTTGCAAGTCACTTTTGATTTCAACTTGGTCAATCCCCAACTCTCTCTCGAGTTCCAAACTTGCAATTGCTGCCTCATATTCGGCTTTATTATTAGTAATTGGATATCACTTTACCGCTTGCATAATAATCTCTTTCGTAGGTAAAATTAAAATAATACCCAAACCTGCTCCTTTTATGTTTGAAGACCCATTAGTATATAAGATCCAAGTCCCAGATTAGATACGGTAAATACTCGTATCTCTTTTTTAACTTCAGGAAGTAGGTTCGAGCTAAAATCTGCTACAAAATCCGCTAGTACCTAATATTTTATGGCAATTCTAGGCTGATAGATAATATCATATACACTAAGCTCTATGGCTCATTTAGCTAATCTCCTTAATAACTCATATTTATGCAGTATATTCCTTAACGAAAAAAGCAATTACAACAGAAATAGGATGACATTGAAAAATAAGGTCGTAATTTTCTTGATGCCATTACCAATGCTAATGCTAGTTTTTCTAAATAAGGATACTGTGTTTCAGCATCCAGTAAAGATTTGCTTACATTTTAAATTGAATATTGCTTACCTTTATCTTCTCTTACCAATATAGCGCTTACTGCTACCGCTGATACAGCTAAGTAGACGAGTAACCTTTCTCCGTCTCTTGGTTTCGATAACAGGGGCGATTTTGATAAATACGATTAAAATCCTTCAAATCTTGTTGACATTCGTCAGTACATTCAAATTGATTTTATTTTTTCAATATTGAAAAGAATTTAAAATACCTCTATTAGGATTTAGATATAAACCTCCCCAAAGCTGTTACTCTACCTATTAACCTCTGTATTTCATTCTTGCTTGTGAACACATCGGGTATGTTTTCAGTTGCCTTGATTTGAGTGGGATTCACTTCGATCCCCCCTGTTAGAAACAAGAAAATCTAAAAATTTACCTGAGGCTACACCAAAGGTGCATTTCTCCGGGTTCAACTTCATGTTATACTTGCGGAATATATCAAAGGTTTCATTTAAATGCTAGAAATGGTCTCCTGCTCTTGCTGATTTTACCAGCATATCATCAATGTAGACTTTCATTGTTTTCCCTAAGTGTTCTTGAAATATTTTGGTCACCAACCTTTGATATGTAGCTCCAGCATTTTTCAAACCAAACGGCATGACCTTATAGCAATAAGTCCCCCTATCTATAATAAAAGAAGTTTTTTCCTCATCTACAGGATCCATTTTTATTTGGCTATAACCAGAGTACGCATCTAAAAAAACTTAAAATCTCGTGACCAGTGGTAGTGTCAATTAGTTGATCTATATACAGTAAAGGAAATGAATCTTTAGGACATGTTTTATTTAGATCAGTATAATCTACACGCACTCGCCACTTCCTATTCTTTTTCGGACTACAACAATATTAGCTAACCAATCGGGGTACTTTACCTCTCGAATTGAACAATTTTCAAAAGTTCAACTTATGAGTCATTACTTCCGGCGGTATAGTTTTCATGTCTCAATGCGACCAAGCAAAACAACTAACATTAGCACGTAAGAATTCAATCAACTTATTTTTCATCTCCAAGCTCAGGTTTGTTCTGATATAAACCTTTCTATAAGGCTAGTTAACAAACAATATAACAGCTTCGAGCTTCTCCATGGTTGTTTTGATATTTTTGTTCTCCCCTAGCTCTTGGATCACATTGGGCCTTGAATCCATATCAGCTTCAGTTTTTGGACTTTTAGTTGAGGTAGAAGGTCTATTCTCCTCAACCGAATTTTGTAATTTCTATTTCTCTTCTCCCTCTTTGAGTGTTCCACTCATTTTTGCAATTATGTTGATTTCTTGAGCTGCCTGTTGATCTCTTCAAATTTGACTAATCCCCCATTGTGATGGAAATTTAATTACCTAATGCAATGTTGATGGCACTGCATCCATGTCATGAATCCACGGCCATCATAAAATTATGTTATAGACCATGTCTGCATCCACCACTTGAAATTTAGTATCTTTGATGACACCTTCTACAAACTTTATAAAACATAATTTTTCCTTTAGTTATGACACTCGAATTATCGAACCCAGACAACGATCGAGCTTTGGGTATGATATGATCCGTCACTTGCATCTCATTCACTACTCTCAGCAGTATGATATTCACAGATCTACCTAGGTCAATCAAAACTTATTTGACATTAGTATCATGAACAAATAAAGATTTTACTAGTGCATCGTTATGGGGGATGATCAAGCCATTCACATCTTCCTCGTCAAACGTTATGATGTCTCCTTCCAAAACTTGACGAACCCGCTTCCAATGGGTATTTGAGACCTTGGTTGTCTTTTTGATTGTTGTGTACGTTACTCTGTTGACCTCCTCACCCCCGGTTATAACATTTACTATCCTTTTTGGCGACGAAAGTTTTTGTGGTTTTTGCCTATTTTTCATATAAGATTATTTTCCCTTTTCACTAGACATATCAGCGCGGTAAACTTTTTTCAGTAAATACTCAACCTCCCCTTGCAAGAGCCTAAAATCTGCTATTCTATGGCCATTGATCATTATAAAATTCGCACCAGAAACTTTGGTTTCTTTTGCTGGGATTTGTCCTCATCTATTTCGGCCATCATACTTTATCACTCATACCTCTCAGCACAGCTACCAACTCGGATGTTTGAAATTATAATCTCCTATTCTTGATCGGGAATTTTGATCGTTGTTTCTTTCTATATCTCGTTCCTTATTGAATCGAGAAGAAGAACTTGTCTCCTTTTTCCTCGATCTTGAGTCAAACCGTGCATGTTCTTGTTTTGATCTAGAATCTCATCACGTGGGTACCATGTAAGGCTCGTACTTATTTTTTCCAGACCTCCTTTCTATTTCTGAACGTCTAGACTCGAACCTTTCCTCTACCTTTGGCTGAGACACTATATCTTCTTCTATTCATAACTTTGTATTGTATCTGTTATATATGTCATTCTAATTAGTTACAAGAAACTCTCACATGCTTTCATTTAATCTCCTCGTGGCTTCTGAACTTTTCTCATTCAAATTACTTGTGAATGTCATGGCTACCCAATTATCGGGTACACGTGGTAACATCATCCTCTCACGCTGGAATCGATCTATGAATTTTTTAAGCATTTCCTTACTTTCATGCTTCACTTTGAAGATACATTTTATTCTCTTTTCAACTTTTTGAGCTCTTGAATGTGCTTTTGTAAATAAATTTGTAAGCTCAGCAAATGAATCAATAGAATTTTAAGGTAAGAATGAATACCATGTTAGAGCTTATTTTGTTAGGGTTTCGCCAAATATTTCACCGAAACTGATTCAATTTCCTGCTTGGTTAAGTCGTTGCCTTTGAACCCGAGGTAAATGCGATAACATGATCTCGTGGGTCGGTACTCCTATCATACTTAGGGATATAGGGCATTGTGAGCTTTTTGGAAATCGGCAACGGCGCTGCACTCGACTTCCATGGCTGTTGTGAATACTTGTCTATATCAACTCCTTTGATCATGGGTGGTACTCATGTTATCTATTCTATCCATTCATTTTGTTCCTTAAGCTGCTTCTGCAAGGTTAGTACCAAATTTTATAAATTAGAGGTACTTGGTATAACTGGCCTTCCGGCCCCAAATCATTTGTCATTCCCCCACTTCCAGAGTTTTCAAGCCATGAACGAGTGTTTTTCACGGATGTATTTACTGGCGGTGAAGCTTGCACAAGTCTTGGCAATCCACTTGCAAGAGCATGCAAAGTTTCACCAATTTGTTGAGCAATAAACTGCTTCAAATTGTCTTGATCATCAATTTGTTGACCAACGTTACTATTAGCAGATCTTTCAAGTGAATTTTTTCGCGAACGTTATGGAGTAGGTGTGGGGGTATGATATGGTGGAGTTCCATTTCCTTGATCTTCATCACCCACTTAAACAATTTCGTTAGTAGTAGACATATTTCATTGTTGAAAATAAAATATGAAAAGTGAACAGATTACTAGATTCCCGATAACAGAATAAATTTGTTTAACCCAAAAAATAGTTTTTGTGGTCAAAGTAAATATTAGAATAAATCGATTTGAATAATAGACAATCGCGTATAATCAGGGATTATGTTGATTCCCTTTTCAGTTGTCAGATACGGTATCTTTTGCAAACAATCTCGTAGGTATTTTAACCGCGCCTCACCATTCTTCTTTGTTGATCTTATTCAAATGCCACCTGTCAATATATCATCAGGCCACGTGTCATATTTTCCGCCAATACACCCATGTCAATGGTTAGAATTTCAGATGGTTTTCAAGAAGGTATCGGTGCTGGTCACACGCTCAGCTAAAATAAGGGAATGAGAAATGTGCAAACTAGGGCCTCAAATTAAATTGGGTCAACATGCTCTATGAAATGCATAACATTTTGGGTGTGTTTGGTACGAAGAAAAATATTTTTCATGAAAAATGTTTTCATGAAAAATGAGTGATTTTATCACTTATTTTCTTTTGTTTGGTTGGTAAGTGAAATTTTTTTTTATGCTACTCTCCTCATTCCCCTTCCTTCAAGTCCCCATGTTTCCTTGCTCCCCCCCCCCTCCCCCTCCCCCTCCCCCTCCCAAATATCCAACCTTTTCAAGAGTTTATTTTTTTAATAATTTAATTATTCTTCTAAAAATGCACATAAACCCAAATGAACTAATGTGTTGCTTTACTTTTTGTTTTTACATAAAAACAACATTAAAATTTATTCTCCATAATTAAAAAGAAACTACTCTTTTTTGATTGAAAAAGAAAGTACTCTTTCTACATCATGAAAGTAAAGTGCTCATTTTATTAAAATAAAAGAGAATACTTTTTCTACATGAAAGGAAAATACTCATTTTGTTGAAATAAAAAATATACTTTTTCAGCATCATGAAAAGAATATATTCTTTTTGTTGAAATAAAATAAAATACTTGTTACTACGTCATTTAAAGAAAATACTCATTTTATTGAAATGAAAGAAAATATTTTTTTTACATCATGAAAAGAAAATACTTTTTTTGTTGAAATGAAAGAATACTTTTTTCTACATCATGAAAAGAAAGTACTTTTTTTTAAAATAAAAAATTACTTTTTTATATCATGAAAAGAAAATACTCATTTGTTGAAGTAGAAAAAGAAATTCTATCTATAACATGAAAAATAAAGTACTATTAATAATATTTTTATTTAGGGTGGGGGTGGGGTGGGTTGGTGGGGATGTGGAATAGGTGAGGTGAGGTGGGGGTATAGGGGTGGGTTGGTGGGGATGAGGAATAGGGTGGGGAAGGTTGAAAAAGAGTTTTGGAAAATATTTTCCCTTCTCTTGATACGGAAAATATTTTTCTCCAATTGGAGGAAAATGAGTTAATGAGAAAAATATTTAAGCCAACCAAATATAGAAAAATTAAAAAACATTAATGTTTTAACCTTTGAAAGTATTTGGCGGGCTTTTTGTACGCATGCGGCTAACAAATATTCTCGTCACCAACTCAAGATCAATTTCTCTCTCAAATTTGTTTGTGTATAATAAGGAAAGGTTCTCCTATAGTCATATAACTAGTTACAATTTGAATAAAAAATAATTATTCCATAAAGATTTCTCATGTTTTACTTGTTGAGTTCTTGTATTATTTTTTACCGATCTCTTATAGCAAGATTTAGGGCCGGCTAAATTAAGCAAGTGAAGCTTTTGCGTTAGACCCCCAAAATATATTTGAGGTCTCAACAGTTGTTATTACTATTAGGTTTTTAGACTTATTTTTCCTTAAAAATCACTCAAATATTTTTAGAAAAAGAAAATAGTTACAAAAGTTTTATAAAAAGAGAAACGAGACAATATGCTTCCACCTCATAATGTCCTTGGAGGGATTGTGTAGACCAAATTTGGATACATTGTAGATGCTTTTATCATGGCCTTAGCAATTCTAATATTTTCTGATTTCTGGCATAAACATAATTAATAGCTCATGGTATTGATTGGCTTAATTATTAGAAAGATTTTATTTTGATTGAGATTAATTTTATTCTAATTTATTGTAATTTATTTTCCTTCCTAAAATAGTCATAGGACCTAGTATATAAATATGTTTTCTTAGGGATGTAAGAAATACACAGAAATACAAGAAGCCTTTTATTCTTCTCAAAATCTGCATGGTATCAGATTCATTGCTGCCCCTTTTAGGTGAGTTATCTCCCTCGCAGCACTAGGGTTTCGTTTTTATCAAAGAGGTCGAGTTTTCTCTGTCTTGGTGGTTGTCCGCAACACAAACTCCTTCGGCTTCCGTCAAGATAGATTTAGTTTTCGGTGAGGCAGATTATTTTTGAACAATTTTCTTTAGATTTTCTTCTGATTGGTCAAAAAGTATGAAGACATTCAAGAAGACGGTTTCTGGAGAAATCTTGTCTTCGGATGAAATTCAACTTCTTTGTCGCCTCCTAGCCAAAATTGGCTTCGCTAATATTGCCACATCCAATTATGTGTAATTTGGTACTGTCTTTGCTGCTCACCTTAATTCTTGGATTGTTGATTTTAGCGCAAATAGGCACATGACAGGCTCTTCTAAAGGCATTCAAAACTATTCTCCGTGTCTCAAAGGAGATAATGTTAAAATAGATAATAGTTCTTTAACACCTATCTTTGGAACATGTTCTGTCGTTTGTACTTCTAATATTAAACTATCATCCGTGCTCCATATCTCTGAGTTCTTTGTCAATCTTTTATTTGTTAGTGCCATCACCAAAGTTCTAAACTATAAAATCGTGTTCTTTCCCGATCATTGTATTTTTAGGATCTTCAAACAGGGAAAAGGATTGGCAGTGGTAGATTACATGATGACTTGTATATATTAGATGAAATTCAAAACTTTGGTCAAGCCTTTTTGGGGAAAGTAAGGATGTCAACCAAGAAATAATACAGCGGCATAGACGGTTAGGACACCCATCATTCTTTGTTTTGAAGAAGTTATATCCCGATTTATTTTCAATGACTCAATTTGAATCTTTATTCTGTGATGCGTGTGAATACGCCAAGAATACTAGAAACTCTTATCCGATGAGTGATAATAGAAGCACAACTCTGTTTATGACTATCCATTCTGATGTATGGGGTTCTACCCAAACTGTTTCTTTATTTGGTAGTCGATGATTTGTTACTTTCATTGATTACTGCACTAGGATGACCTGTGTATATTTGTTAAAATTCAAAAGTGAAGTTTTCTCTTGTTTTCAGTCATTTCATAAGATGATTTGTACTCAATTTGATGCCAAAATAAAACTTTTGAGAACTGATAATGGAAGCGAATACATGAATAATGGTGCTTATTTGGAGTCCAATGGGATAGTCCATCAGCCTAATTGTCCTTATACTAGTGCACAAAATGGGATCGCTGAAAAAAAAAGGCATTTGTTAGACGTAGCAAGATCTCTTATGTTCACAATGCATCTACCACAATCTTATTGGGGGGATGCTATTCTAGTGGCTGCCTATCTTGTCAACAGAATACCACTTAAAACCCTCAATTTTCAAAGTACTCTGAAAGCTTTAAAGGGTAAGAATGAATATACAATTCCCCTAAAAGTGTTTGGTGTGTTTGCTTTTTTCACACTAGAAATTCTGGAAAACTTGATCCTAGAGCTATAAAGTATGTTTTCAATAGGTATTCTCTGGCACAAAAAGATTACAAATGTGATCATCCTCCCTCTAGGAGATCTTTTGTTAGCATGGATGTTACTTTTCGAGAATCTGAGCCCTATTTCAGTATTACTTCATCATCCCTTCAGGGGGGAGAGAAGTAAGGAGGAAGAGGTGATTCTACCTAGTTCCATTACTGGACCTCTTGGTGACATTATCACAAGGGGAAAGTGAAATTGGAGAAATGATTGAGGGGGAGACTATTGGGCGCTTGGATAGGCCTGATTTGAAAACTTACTCAAGGAGAAATATAGCAGAAAAAGCCATCGTGCAATCAATAGAAGCTGAACCTTATTTTACTAGTGAGTTATCTACATTTTCTAATGAGTTAGATGAACCTATTTGTGATGATCCAAAATATCATCTTTAAATTTAATAAGTAATTATGTATTCTAAGACCTCGAAAAGTACCATTTATCCTTTCTCGACTTGCGTGCGCAGTCCGTAAAATTTTCTGGAAAGTTTTCATGTGAAGAATGAATTAAAATGTAAAATAGGGCTTTAAAATTCAAGTGAGTTGACTTTGGTCAACAGTTTTAGCAAACAGATCCGGATCACTATTTTAATAGTTCCGATAGCTCCGTATCGTGATTTGGGACTTGGGCATATGCCCGAAATTTAATTTGGAGGTCCCTAGCTTAAGTTATGACCATTTAACGGAACTAGCAATTTAAAGGCTAAAGATTTTCAAGTTTGACCACGGGGTTGACTTTTTAATATCGAGGTCAGAATTCGATTCAGAAAATTAAAATAGCTCTGTTATGTCATTTATGACTTGTGTGCCAAATTTAAAGTCATTCTGGATTCATTTAACATGTTTTGGCACAAGATTTGAAAATTGAAAAGTTTGGAAACTCAAAAGATCGAATCGAGGTGTGAATTATAATTTCAGCATTGTTTGACATGATATGAGACCCCGACTAAGTCCGTATAATGTTTTAGGACTTATTGGTATATTTGGTTGAGATCCCGAGGGTCTCGGGTGGATTTCGGGTGGTCAACGGAATTTAATTTTGGCATTTCAAGAACGTTCGACGTCGTTTCTTCAAGAATAAGTGATATCCCATTAAGCAAATGAATTTCAAATTCCGTTTTGATGGAAACATTAGATCCGTATTGAAATTTTGGAGCCGTAGCAAAAAGAATCGTCGAATTCGGACATCGTATGAGAGAGTTATGCCCATTTTCATGTCGGAAAAGATTTTTCATAGCCGCCAGCGCCCAGGGTAGCGTGGGGCGCTAGCCCTGGCGCTGGGAATTATTGGTGTTCTGGAAAGTGCGCCACAGGCAGCGCCCCACGCTACCTGTGGCGCTCGAAAATGCCAGAAACCCCATAAAACGGGGAGTTTAGCCATTTTACTCATTTTTGAGTTTGGGGAGCTCGGTTTAGGCGATTTTTACGGGAAAAAGTTGGGGTAAGTGTTCCTTATCCTATATTGATTATATTTCATGATTACATACTCATTTACATCATGAATCCATGAATTTATGGAAGAAAAATCAGATTTTTACAAAACCTTCCAAAAAATATAAAACGAAGATTCGAAGGTCAATCCGATATCGGAATTTGATGTGAATTTCGGATTTTTATCCGAAAAATTAGTAAATTCATATGGAATTAATTTCTACGATTTGTATTGAGTATATCGAATTATTTGTGAATAGATTTGAAGCTTTTGGAGACAAATTTAAAAGGAAAAACTGTGGTCGAGTAATTTATTGGAATTTGCATAGCGAGGTAAGTGTCGTGGTTAACCTTGACTTGAGGGAATAGAACTCTTAAATTTTTTGTTATGTGAAATGCATGTGAACGACGTATAGGCGAGGTGATGGGTATCTATACGTCGTCAAATTAATGATTTGCATAATTATTTAAAAATCATAAATTGTTCTAAGACACGAATTAATTGTTATAATAATTATTTCTTTCATATTCCTTGACAAATATTAATTCTTGAATTCCTGCAACAATTGTTACATGCTATTTGATTTATGTGTATTAATTGCTACTTGACATTTAGCATATTAAATATTAAACTGTCTATTTTCTCCCCGATTTTTATAATAAATTACTAATTGTCATTGCTTGTTTCATAATTAAATCATAACTATTGAATGTTTGTTGTTTTAAAATTTTATATTAATTGTTGCATTTATTGGGACAATTTATTCTATAAGAATTGGTAAATGAATATATTGGAGGAGTGGGTTACCCGCCGCAACAGAGTTGATTGAAATGAATATATTGGAGGATCAGGTTGCACGCCGCAACAGACTTGTTTAAAAGTCCATATTGGAGGATCGGGTTGCACGCCGCAACAAACTTGTTTAAAAGTCCATATTGGAGGATCGGGTTGCACGCCGCAACAAACTTGTTTAAAAGTCCATATTGGAGGATCGGGTTGCACGCCGCAATAGACTTGTTTAAAAGTTCATATTGGAGGATCGGGTTGCACGCCGTAACAAACTTGTTTAAAAGTCCATATTGGAGAATCGGGTTGCACGCCGCAACAGACTTGTTTAAAAGTCCATTTTGGAGGATCGGGTTGCACGCCGCAACAGACTTGTTAAAAAGTTAATATTGGAGGATCGGGTTGCACACCGCAATAGACTTATTGAAAAGTCAATATTGGGGGATCGGATTGCACGGCGCAACAGACTTATTTAAAAGTTTATATATATACTTGATTGAAATAAATATATGACATACTTGATTAAAAGGAAAATATTGTGAGAGCGGGTTGCACGCTGCAACATAATTGAATGTGAATATATTGTGAGAACGGGTTGCACGCTGCAACAGAATTTATGGAAATGATAATTGGTTATAACTGCTGAGTTGACTTCAACCATTATAAATGAGTTACCTGATTTATTTCTATTATTGATGTTGTTACTAATATTGCGTACAGGTTAATGTAAGTGAACCGCCTTAGCCTCGTCACTACTTCGTCGAGGTTAGGCTCAGCACTTACCAGTACATGGGGTCGGTTGTACTGATACTATACTCTGCACTTCTTGTGCAGATTTTGGAGTTGGTCCCAGCGGCGTACCATAGACTTGCTCGGATTTCAGCTACTTAGAGGAGACTTGAGTTATAACTGCACGGCGTTCGTAGTTCTGAAGTCCCCGTCTACTGTACCTTAGCTGTGTGTTTATTTCCAGACAGCTTTATTTTATTCAGACCTTTATTTTTATTATTCTAGAAGCTCGTGCACTTGTGACACCAATTCTGGGATGGTATTTAGACGCCGTTATTTTTATGGATTATTCACTATATATCAGACCTTACTTCAGCATTTGGTTCTTTATTATTAATAAATTTAAAAATGGCTAATATTATTTTAACGTTGGCTTGCCTAGCAAGTGAAATGTTAGGCTCTATCACGGTCCGAAGGTGGAAATTTCGGGTCGTGACAATTGGTATCATAGCACTAGGTTACATTGGTCTCACGAGTCGCGAGCAAGCTTAGTAGAGTCTGAAGGATCGGTACGGAGACGTTCGTACTTATCTCTCAGAGGCTATGAAGTTTAGGAACAATATCACCTCTTTCACTCCTTATCGCGCGACATTGATCTTGCTTGAAACCTATATCTCACATTCCTTTGTATCTACTCGTGTATGACATTGTGCTCTTGGTGTCAGTTGTGCGTCGACGGTTCGTGATGCCGCAGATGAACTAAGAGGGAGCCAGATATGCTCAAATATTGCCTCAACGTGTGATTCCGACTGAAGATGCGGACGTATAAGGATACCACCGAGTGAATAAAGTGGGGGTGCAACGTACCTTGGAATCTGGTTGATTTATGCGAGTTGTGAAGGTTAATATTGTGGACCATCGGACGAGGTGAACTATGACTTCGCGCCGAGTGGGGGAGTCCACTATCGATGAATGGATTGCGAGTCGTGTGTTACATCAGTTTTGGCTTGAAATGTATATATGTGGTACTAAAAGATTCTCCCAAAATTTACATGTGTTTAAGGCCCGAGATCTTGTAGAGAATAAGGTTGGGACTTGCGGTATGTCCGCCTCCAAAATAATCTTATACTTTAGTACTAAAGGATTTAGAGAAACAATATTAAATTTACAGAAGGCCTACTCGGCATGGACGTCACAGTTGCAGATTTTGGGGTGCTTCGGAGGAAGTACAGTGGTTGACGAGATTCTGGACTAAGAATTGTGTATATGGAGCTCTACTTTTGTGATCATCGTATATAAATAAGGGTAAAGTCTAGCCCAAAGAAGAATCGAAGAGTATGTTAAGAAATGGGTCAGCTCAACAGTGTTGAGTCAGCATAACAAAAGAAGAAATTGGCCTTGGGAGAGATAATTTTCCACAGGTGTCTGTGGCAAGCCTATGAAGAGGGCAGACCAGCCAATACAACACCGCCCCCTTGGCTCGGTTCTCAGGAATACTTTTGAAAGAGTTTGTTTCCCGGACTCTCCATAATGCATGGCGCATAGGGTTTGAATGATTGCGTCAGGTCACCATGACGGTGTCATAATATGCCATCAGGTTCAATAAGTTAGCCTGTCATATTCCTACTTTACTTCTTATAGCTAGAGAGCGTGTCCACATAATCATTAAAGGACTCAATTATGATCGTAAAATTTTGTATGAATCGGGAGCTACAAGCTGATATTTCATTTCCACTAGTGGTAGAAATTGCCAAGATATTACAACGTGTTCGGGGTGAGGAAAAAGGAAACTAAGGAGACCAAGACGTCTCGAGGTTCTGGGGGATTCAGTGTATTCTACTCTGCAAGTATAAATCATTATGGCAAGGGCTCGGGCAGTCGGCTAGCCCAGTTCGCACATAGGATTAATCGAGGTGCTCTAGTAAGTTCTTTTAATGCACCACTGACATAAGTGTCCTACAATGGTTATTCCAGTTATTTGGCACAGACTTAGTATGAGCAGCGAAACTCGCAAATAGGTTGTTATGAATGCGGTGATACTAGGCACATCATGAGAAAATTGTCCCAAACTTGGGAGAGACATATTTCATCAAATCACTCAGGCTACGTGCCCCATTGCAGTTACTACACCACCCACATGACCAATTAGGGGTGGAGGACATGCGGGTAGAAGGCGTCCTAGAGGTGGAGACCCAGCCATTGTTATAATTGTTTTATGGTATGGTGGCGGTCGATACATCAGATGGTGTCGTTACAGGCGCGACCTCGATTTAATATAAAGGAATAGTTTCCTTAACTTGATTTGGTTCTGAGTATCGAGACGAGTCCTCCTATTGTGTCCCACTTATGAGTGGGCTTCATAATTATATAATCTACTTATGTGTCTACTTCTGTTGGGAGGTTTTATGGAGATAACTACACCTATCATTCCATGATGGACTCTAATAAGATCTGTGAGGATAAATGTGCCTTTCTGGTACTTATTTCTGTATGTTCTAATGTATGTTTGGATAATTAATTACAAATTGTGAATTATATGCCCTACCAGTGTGGGGTTCATTATGTGTTGTGATTTTGTTTAACGAAAGTTATTTAAAAGGAGAAAATGGAAAGTTTCGATTGGCACGATGTGCATATTACTTGTGATTCAAAACTGAGAACGAGATCCTCGCATTTTAATATAAAATGATATGTTTAAACCGGGCTACGAGCTGCGGTGGAAGTTATATAAGGACGAGATCCTTGTGATAAAAACCCTTGTGTTTAAATCCTCCCTTGTGAAATTAAATTTGTACTATAGTACTAATAGGGAGTCATGCCTGCTAGGCTTATTTTAAAATATTGTATGAAATTCTCTGTGCATACTTGCCAAATTCGTGTTATAATATTGAGTTATAACCTACGAGGTAAGTGCCCGCCCAGGTGGCGTTAAATGTGACTCGTTAATTTGGGTAAATAATTACGAGTTCTTCATGCCTCGCATCTCGTTATTAGTATTGTGAAGGTTTGAAACGAGATTTTTGTTAACATGAAGTTAATTGACGATTCTGTAATTGATTATGAACAACTATTAAGACCAGATTAACCCAGAAAGGTGTCCCATTCAGATGGTCAGACGAGTATGAGTTGAGCTTTCAGAAGCTCAAGACCGCTTTGACTACGGCGCCAGTGTCGGTATTACCCACATATTAAGGATCGTATACGGTATATTGTGACGCATCTCACATTGGGCTTGGTGCAGTATTAATGCAAGATGGCAAGGTAATTGCATATGCGACGCGACAGTTGAAAGTTCATAAGAAGAATTATCCTGTCCATGACTTAGAATTGGCAGCCATTGTTCATGCGCTGAAGATTTGGAGGCATTACCTCTACGGTGTCTCATGTGAGGTATTTACTGATCATCGCAGCCTTCAGTATCTGTTCAAACAAAAATATCTTAATTTGAGATAGAGGAGATGGTTGGAGTTGTTGAAAGACTATGATATCACCATTTTGTATCACCCCGGAAAGGCCAATGTGGTGGTCGATGCTTTGAGTAGAAAGGCTGTGTGTAAGGGCTGTCTTGCGTATATTCCGGTTGGTGAGAGGCCATTAGCTGCAGATGTTTAGACTTTGGCTAATCAGTTCGTGAGGTTAGATGTTTCAGAACCCAGTCGGGTTCTAACTTGTACAGTCGCTCGGTCTTCTTTATATGAGCACATCAGAGAGAGGCAGTATGATGATTCTCACTTACTTGTCCTTAAGGACACGGTGCGACACGATGATGCCAAACGGGTTGCTGTGGAGGAAGATGGAACTCTGCGAATGCCGGGCCATATTTGTGTGCCTAATGTGGATGGGCTTCGTGAATTAATTCTTGAAGAGGCACATAGTTCCAGGTATTCTATTCATCCAGGTGCCGCAAAAATGTATCAAGATTTCCGATAACATTATTGGTAGAGGAGAATGAAAAAAGATATAGTTGCACATGAAACTCGGTGTCTGAATTGTCAGCAAGTTAAGTACGAGCATGAGAGACTTGGTGGTTTGTTTCAGAAGTTAGAAATTCTTGAGTGGAAGTGGGAGCGTATCATAATGGATTTTGTTGTTGGGCTCCCACGGACTCAGAGAAAATTTGACGCAATTTGGGTCATTGTGGACAGGTTGACCAAGTCAGCCCATTTCATTCTAGTGGCAGTTACCTATTCTTCAGAGAGGTTAGCTGAAATTTACATTCGTGAGATTGTCCGTCTTCACGGTGTTCCCGTGTCTATTATTTCAGATTGAGGTACGCAGTTTACCTCACATTTCTGGAGGGCTGTACAACGTGAGTTAGGCACGCGGGTGGAGTTGACTATAGCATTTCATCCACAGACTGACGGACAGTCAGAGTGCACTATTCAGATATTGGAAGATATGCTCTGTGCTTGTGTTATAGAATTTGGAGGTTCTTGGGATCATTTACCACTTGCGGAGTTTGCTTATAATAATAACTACCAGTCGAGCATTCAGATGGCTCCATATGAGGCATTATACAGAAGGCGATGCCGATAGCCAGTTGGTTGGTTTGAACCGGGAGAGGCTCGGTTGTTGGGTACCGATTTGGTACAGGATGCCTTAGATAAGGTCAAGATTATTCAGGATCGACTTCGCACAACTCAGTCTAGGCAAAAGAGTTATGCCGACCGTAAAGTTTGTGATTTTGCATTCATGGTTGTAGAACGAATATTGCTCCGGGATTCACCTATGAAAGGTGTAATGAGGTTCGGAGAGAAGGGCAAGTTGAGCCCTAGGTATATTGGACCCTTTGAAATTCTTGAAAGGGTGGGTGAAGTAGCCTACAGGCTTGCATTACTACCTACTTTATCAGCAGTTCATCCAGTGTTCCAGGTGTCTATGCTCCGAAAATATCATGGTGATCTGTCCCATGTGTTAGATTTCAGCTCAGTCCAATTGGACAAAGATTTGACTTACGAGGAGGAGCCGGTGGCTATTCTAGCCCGACAGGTCCGACAGTTGAGGTCTAAGAGTTATCCTTTAATTCAGGTGCAATGGAGAGGTCAGTCCGTAGAGGCATCTACCTGGGAGTCCGAGTCGGACATGCAGAGTAAATATCCACACCTTTTCTCCAACTCAGGTACTTTTTTTTATAACTCCGTTCGAGGACGAACGTTTGTTTTAGAGGTGGAGAATGTGAAGACCCAAAATGTCATCTTTAAATTTAATAAGTAATTATGTGTTCTAAGACCTCGAAAAGCATAATTTATCCTTTCTCGACTTGCGTGCGCAGTCCGTAAAATTTTCTAGAAAGTTTTCATGTGAAAAATAAATTAAAATGTGAAATAGGGCTTTAAAATTCAAGTGAGTTGGCTTTGGTCAACAGTTTTAGCAAACGGACCCGGATCATTATTTTGACAGTTCCGGTAGCTCCGTATCGTGATTTGGGACTTGGGCTTATGCCCGAAATTTAATTTGGAGGTCCCTAGCTTAAGTTAAGACCATTTAACGGAACTAGCAATTTAAAGGCTAAAGATTTCCAAGTTTGACCACGGGGTTGACTTTTCGATATCGGGGTTGGAATCCGATTCGGAAAATTGAAATAGCTCTGTTATGTCATTTATGACTTGTGTGACAAATTTAAAGTCATTCTGAATTCATTTAACATGTTTTGGCACAAGATTTGAAAATTGAAAAGTTTGGAAACTCAAAAGATCGAATCTAGGTGTGAATTATAATTTCAGCATTGTTTGACATGATATGAGACCTCGAGTAAGTCCGTATAATGATTTAGGACTTGTTGGTATATTTGATTGAGATCCCGAGAGTCTCGGGTGGATTTCGGGTGGTCAACGAAATTTAATTTTGGCATTTCAAGAACGTTCGACGTCGTTTCTTCAAGAATTAGTGGTATCCTATTAAGCAAATGAATTTCAAATTCCGTTTTGATAGAAATATTAGATCCGTATTGAAATTTTGGAGCCATAGCAAAAAAAATCGTCGAATTCGGAAATCGTATGAGAGAGTTATGCCCATTTTCGTGTCGGGAAAGATTTTTCGTAGCCGCCAGCGCCCAGGGTAGCGTGGGGCGCTAGCCCTGGCACTGGGAATTATTGGTGTTCTGGAAAGTGCGCCACAGGCAGCGTCCCACACTACCTGTGGCGCTCGAAAACGCCAGAAACCCCATAAAACGGGGAATTTAGCCATTTTACTCATTTTTGAGTTTGGGGAGCTCGGTTTAGGCAATTTTTGGGCGATTTTCACGGAACAAAATTGGGGTAAGTGTTTCTTATCCTATATTGATTATATTTCATGATTACATACTCATTTACATCATGAATCCATGAATTTATGAAAGAAAAATCAGATTTTTACAAAACCTTCCAAAACATATATAACGAAGATTCGAAGGTCAATCCGATGTCGGAATTTGATAATTTTTATATGATTGGATTCGTCTCGGAATGGGTGTTCAGATTTCGTAAGTTTTTCTGAGATTTGAGATGTGGGACCCACTGTCAATTTTTAAAGTGAATTTCGGATTTTTATTCGGAAAATTAGTAAATTCATATGGAATTAATTCCTACGATTTGTATTGAGTGTATCGAATTATTTGTGAATAGATTTGAAGCTTTTGGAGGCAAATTTAAAAGGAAAAGTTGTAGTCGAGTAATTTATTGAAATTTACATAGCGAGGTAAGTGTCGTGGTTAACCTTGACTTGAGGGAATAGAACCCTTAAATTATTTGTTATGTGAAATGCATGTGAACGACGTATAGGCGAGGTGATGGGTATCTATACGTCGTCAAATTAATGATTTGCATAAATCATAAATTGTTCTAAGACACGAATTAATTGTTATAATAATTATTTCTTTCATATTCCTTGACAAATATTAATTCTTGAATTCCTGCAATAATTGTTACATGCTATTTGATTTATGTGTATTAATTGCTATTTGACATTTAGCATATTAAATATTAAACTGTCTATTTCTCCCCGATTTTTATAATAAATTACTAATTGTTATTGCTTGTTTCATAATTAAATCATAACTATTGAATGTTTGTTGTTTTAAAATTTTATATTAATTGTTGAATTTATTGGGGCAATTTATTCTATAAGAATTGGTAAATAAATATATTGGAGGAGTGGGTTACGCGCCGCAACAGAGTTGATTGAAATGAATATATTGGAGGATCGGGTTGCACGCCGCAACAGACTTGTTTAAAAGTCCATATTGGAGGATCGGGTTGCACGCCGCAACAAACTTGTTTAAAAGTCCATATTGGAGGATCGGGTTGCACGCCGCAATAAACTTGTTTAAAAGTCCATATTGGAGGATCGGGTTACACGCCGCAACAGACTTGTTTAAAAGTTCATATTGGAGGATCGGGTTGCACGCCGCAACAAACTTGTTTAAAAGTCCATATTGGAGGATTGGGTTGCACGCCGCAACAGACTTGTTTAAAAGTCCATATTGGAGGATCGGGTTGCACGCCGCAACAGACTTGTTTAAAAGTCCATTTTGGAGGATCGGGTTGCACGCCGCAACAGACTTGTTAAAAAGTTAATATTGGAGGATCGGGTTGCACACCGCAATAGACTTATTGAAAAGTCAATATTGGGGGATCGGATTGCACGGCGCAACAGACTTATTTAAAAGTTTATATATATACTTGATTGAAATAAATATATGACATACTTGATTAAAAGGAAAATATTGGGAGAGCGGGTTGCACGCTGCAACAGAATTGAATGTGAATATATTGTGAGAGCGGGTTGCACACTGCAACAGAATTTATGGAAATGATAATTGGTTATAACTGCTGAGTTGGCTTCAACCATTATAAATGAGTTACCTGATTTATTTCTATTATTGATGTTGTTACTAATATTGCGTACAGGTTAATGTAAGTGAACCGCCTTAGCCTTGTCACTACTTCGTCGAGGTTAGGCTCAGCACTTACCAGTACATGAGGTCGGTTGTACTGATACTACACTCTGCACTTCTTGTGCAGATTTTGGAGTTGGTCCCAGCGGCGTACCATAGACTTGCTCGGATTTCAGTTACTCAGAGGAGACTTGAGGTATAACTGCACGGCGTTCGCAGTTCTGAAGTCCCCGTCTACTGTACCTTAGCTGTGTGTTTATTTTCAGACAGCTTTATTTTATTCAGACCTTTATTTTTATTATTCTAGAAGCTCGTGCACTTGTGTCACCAATTCTGGGATGGTATTTAGATGCCGTTATTTTTATGGATTATTCACTATATTTCAAACCTTACTTCAGCATTTAGTTCTTTATTATTAATAAATTTAAAAATTATTTTAAAATGGCTAATATTATTTTAACGTTGGCTTACCTAGCAAGTGAAATGTTAGGCGCCATCACGGTCCGAAGGTGAGAATTTCGGGTCATGACACTATTGCTCAGAGAAAAGGAGTCAGATCTTGCACCATCAAACACCCTTTATTTAATTTTGTCTCCTATAATTCTTTGTCTTCCTCCTATAAAGCCTTTACCTTATCTATTTCTTCTGTGTCTATCCTTAAGAATTAGAGGGAAGCTTTCGCAGATCCTAAATGGAAGCAAGCTATGATTGAAAAAATGAAGGCCTTGTCAAAAAATGAGCCTTAAGAAATTGTCACTTCATCACCAGATAAGAAGTTAGTTGGCTGCAAATGGGTATTCACTGTGAAGCACAAATTTGATGGCTCAATTGTAAGATTCAAAGCAAGATTGGTGGCTAAGGGATTCACTCAGTGTCACGATCCAAAATCCACTATAGGTCGTGATGGCGCTTAACGCCACTGTCAGAAAAGTCAACGGTGATTGATCAACTTAATTGCTCATTTTTATTACTTTTGAAACCATAATCTCCATTAACTAAATAGTATAAAATAGAATTTACAGGGTAAGATGATAATATTTACGTGAACTACAATAATGAACAACTAGTAGGAACCCCCAAAACCCCGTGTCACAAGTGCATGAGCATCTACTAAGGAGTACAATAAAAATACAACATCCGTCTGGAATACAAGTTAGACAAGAGAATATAAATAACTCTGATGGAGACTCTGTATGCTGCAGATCATAACATGAAATGCAGCTTACCGTAAAGTCCCTGCAATAGCCGCGCCTCTGCACCTAGAGGACCACCAGAACATATATAGACATGCACAATAAGTTCAGCAAGAGTAAGTAAATCAATTCATACCCAGTAAGTATCTAGCCTAACCCCAGAGAAGTAGTAACGAGGGGTCGACATCGACACTTACTAATGGTCCAATAAATCAAATACAGTAGGAAGTAAACATATGTGAGGCAGAGTAAACAAACGAAATAAACAAGTATAAATACATAGTACAATCCTCCTCTCAACAATAAACTCAAGCTCTCAATTAGCAGCTACCTCCTCAACCGGAGTGTATGTACAATGGGCCTCACCAGATAGGTCGTCATAATTCAAATTAGAAAAAAACTCACAGATACACTGGCTTCTTGTCAAATATTACACACGATTGCATAAGAGTATTTAATAGAAATATCTAGGCGTACGACCCGATCCCATCATATTGTATGCACTGCCGAGGGTCGAACGGCACGAACCATAGATACTTCTATTATATTGCCGAGGCGAACGACCCACTCCCATGAGAGTGTGATACATAATCCTGCCGAAGCGAACGGCCCGATCCCATTAGAATAAGAAGCTTTAATGGTTCCTTGACCCCATTCATGAATAAATATGTGAGTTATGAACTTTAAGGAAGCTTTTTTATGAAAACACACAACGCGGGAGAAATTCGTAAGGGGCGCACAATTGTTCCGCGGCTAAATCAAGTAGCTTGTCAAGTATCTACAATAGTGAGTCCAAAACTTCACGTGAGTCTAGTCTCAGGTCATAATGCAAATTAAAGCAATTGAACATGCAAGAATAATGCAAATAATACAATAAAGCATGGCGTTAGTCTAAGTCTACCCAAACATAATCAGGAATTCTAGCATACGCACGGATACTCGTCACCTCATATGTGCGTAGCTTCCAAAATATGTAGCACATAACAAATATAATACCTACGGGATAATTTCTCCCTCACAAGGTTAGACAAGAGACTTACCTCTCTATGAAGCTCCATAACCGGCTCCAACGTCTCTCTAACACCTCGCATCGATGGCCATCATTCCAAAACTAGTCAAACAATATGCAAACCAATCAAAATATACTCCAATACCCATAATTAATTAATTTAAACAAATTTTCAACTCCCCTCGAAAAGTTGATAAAGTTAACCTTTGGGCCCACATGCACGGATTCCTAAAATCTTTGAAGATAAACATTACCCATAACAATACGAACTCAAATATATGATCTATTCTCAAATCCATATCCAAATTTTGTGGTCAAAATCCAAAAATATCAAATTCTAGGTTTTCTTTAAAATCCTACAATTTTCCATAAATTTCCATGTTAAATCCTTATAGTATCCGTGTAATTAACTTACAATATGCGGGAATTACTTACCTTGCAATAGATGATGAAAATCTCTCCTTGAAACTCTACAAAAATTGCCCAAACCAAGAGAGAAATGAGTGAAATAAGCAAAAATCCCGACTTAAAACAATATGCTCGGGCTTGTCCTTCTTCGCGATCGCGGGAATACCTTCGCGATCGCGAAGGCTAAAAATACTTCCTCCCAAAATTCCTCTTCGCGTTCGCGGTCACACAGCCGTGTTCACAAAGGCTAAACACTTCCAGGCCCCCAGCTCCCTTCCTTCTTCGCGTTCGCGACCACTATGTCGCATTCGCATAGGCATGCTCCAGTCCTCTTACGCGTTCGCGACCCCTGTGTCATGTTCGCGTACAAAAAAATCCATCAGCCTATATTTCTTCTTCGCGAACGCGTGAGACCCTTCGCCTTCGCAAAGAACAACACTAGATACAAGCACCAGCAGTTGCAAAACAGGAAAAAATGGTCCGAAACCACTCCGAATCACACCCGAGACCCCCGGGATCCCGTCCAATCACACCAACCAATCCCATAACATGAAAAGAACCTACTCGAGGCCTCAAATCACACCAAACAACATCAAATCTACAAATCGACGATCAAAATTCTTCTTTTAAACTTCAACATTCAAACTTCGATGAACGCGTCTGAAACATACTTAAACATTTCAGAATGTCGTCAAACTTTGCGTGCAGGTCACAAATCACGATACAAACTTATTTTAAGGCTCGGAACCCCAAACAGACATCGATAGCATCAAAATCCACTTCAAACCAAACTTATGACATTCTAAAACTTTCAAAAATGCTAACTTTCCATAATAAGCGCCGAAATGCTCCCGGACCACCCGATACTAAACCCGAACGCACGCCCAAGTAAGAAATCATCATACGAACCTATTGGAACCTTCAAATTCCGATTCCGAGTTCGTTTAATCAACATTAAAATCTTAGTCAACTCTCCCAACTTAAAGCTTCCGAAATTAGAATTTTCTATCTGAATCAACTCTGAACTTCCCAAAATTTAATTCCGACTACACACATAAGTCATAATACATGAAGTGAAACTAATCAAGGCCTCAAACTGCCGAACGACATGCTAGAGCTCAAAATGACCGGTCAGGTCGTTACACTCAGACTTATAAAGTGGATTATCAAGAGACATTTGCCCATGTTGCTATGATGAACACTATTAGAATTCTTTTGTCTTATGCACCTAATCTTGATTGTGACTTGTAACAGTTTGATGTGAAGAATGTATTTATTCATGGAGACTTAGAAAAAGAGGTGTATATAGAGATTCCTTCGAGATTTGATACTGCACCAAAGTCAAGGAAATGTATGCATATTGAAGTAAGACTTGTACAGACTGAAGCAATCCCCAGAGTTTGGTTTGACAGATTCTGCAAAGCACTAACCTCTTTTGGTTACTAACAAAGCAATACTGATCACACCCTCTTCATAAGACATTATAGGGGTAAACTCACTCTTTTCCTAGTTTATGCTGATGACATATTAATAACAGGAGATGGCCCGATTAAAGAAATTGTTGGCATATGAAATTGAGATCAAGTATCTAGGAAACTAGCAGTACTTCTTAGGTATTGAGGTTGCTAGACCAAAAAGAGCAGTCTTTATTTCTCAGAGGAAGTATATTCTGGATCTCTTGAAAAAAACTGGTATGATAGGTTGCAGACCCGCAAAATCGCCCGTTGAAAGCAATCATAAGTTACAAAACGGAGTTAGAGAGTCAGTTGATAAGGAGAGAAATCAAAAATAGGTTGAAAGACTCATTTATCTCTTACACTAGACCAGACATAGCCTATTCAATTAGCTTGGTGACACTACAAGAAATCTGACTGATGCTATCGCCACAAAAGATAAATGTTTAGTGGCGACAACTATTATCGCAGCTGGAAGCATAGTATTAGTGGCGACTAAGAATGCGTCGCAGCAAAATATAATGTATCTCTTCGCAAGCACGGTGAACGCCACCGAACACAAGGGCTTTTGTGGTGACTCTTAGTGTCGCCACTAAATCTACCATATTAAGTCACTGAAGAGGACCACACACCATCGGTGGTGAACATGCTCCTTCTTGTCTCTTTATCTGGCGAATCGACCACTGACTTCCTTCCTCATTTCTTCCTCTCTCTAGATTTTGTGCTCTCTGTTTTCACAAGGCGAGAAAACCTAATCTTTTTTTCTCTATTGTGATGGTTTACGAATTATCATCATATTCGGAAGAAGTGATTATACATGATTGCGACTGGTGTGTTTGTGCAGCGCAAGGCTCATGGTTAGCACGATCTTTAGGTATTTTTGGTTATTTAGTGTTGTTTCCTTTCTCTAGAAGTGTAAAATTAAGGACTAATTATGTGGATTTTTAACTATTTTTTTATGTTATCTTTGTTCTCTTAAGCTTTGAAACTACTGGGTTTGATTATATTTTTGCAATTTTAGGGCTTTTATGCTTGAATACTGCTTAGTGCTCGGTGCTTTGGAGTGGTAAGTTTTCAGTAATTTTGGAAAGATTCAATTCCCATTTCCCTTAGTTATTGGTTATGATAGCCTAGAAATTAGGTCTTTGAGTGAGAATTTGTATTAATTCGCTTCATTTGTTCCGTTGATGTTAGCCTATTTAAGATTAGAAAGAAAAATAGACTTAGGGATTTTTTCCATCTTGTGATTTTTCAGAGAAAAGAGAATATGTGATTCACATATATTTGGATAGTTGATATTATGCATTTGGGATGCCCATCTAATCAGATTGATCGCTAGGTAATTGGCCAAATTGAAACTAACTGCTCTTATTGTCACCAACTTCTATTTATTTGTTTGTTATTCCAATACTCCGAACAGGTTATTTTTACCTTCCTAATATTATAAACATGTTATTTTTGGAGATTTGTACTTGTAAATGAACTGCATTAGAAAATCTGATACAATGTCTTCTCATGTTTAATCTTTTAGTAGCCTCCTTATGGAAACCACCTGATGAACTTTTTACAAGTTTATATTCTTATTAATCACCTTTGTATTAGGTGTATTACTGAAGTGTGCATATTTTATCATAAGAAGAGATGTTCCATAAGAATGTAAAAGTTGGAAAAGTTGGTTAGTAAAAGTTGTGTTGGTATGTGATTAAGTCGAAAGCATTTATGACTTGGAGCAAATTTTGCATTCGAAGTTTGTTCCTGAAGAGATTGATATTTCAGCTTATTAGCAACTTTAAGGTACAATAACTTTGGTAGGTGTATTGTGGTTAATGAGTTATGGTAAGATCCAAGTGTCTTAAATATTAGTGTTAAGCTTATTCTAGAATAGTGGCAGTCAAGTGTTCTAGTTTCATATTAATACTATTACATGCCTGTTCAACTTATGCATTTATAGTTGGTCCGTTAGTTACAATCTTGTGCATTATACACTACTTTGTTAGTCATGTCTAAAATGGCTGTAGGTTAGTAGTTCCATTATATTTTTTCGGGGAGCTCAGTGAATTGGTGGCTACAAATAGGTAAAACCAAGGGAAAGTAAGCTATGTTTGAACTTTACCCCTTTGGCGTGGCTACTTTGTGGGTTGATTTGCTAATTTTGTAGCTGCATTTCTTCTGCAACTGATGATTCTCATGTGTTTCTTCTTGTATAAGTTTATTATCAGTTGATTGGTTTAAAGTTTGGGGACTTGCAAATGAAAGAGTAATTTTAGTCATCATTCTGGTTGTGACCTTTTAATAAAACATATTCACATGGTTGCATCATTCCATATTAATGGTATCTGAATGTGTTGTCTAATAAATCTCCTTGAATTTTCTTTGTAGGTAGTAACTAATCTATCCATAGTGCGCGCAAAGGATAATGATGCACCTTTTTATGGGCAGTACCAAGGAGCGGAACAATGGGAGCTGCCAATATTATCCTTTCTTGATTTTGGTCAGGCTTTTTCTCTCCCACCTTTGGCTGCATCTAGGACATGAAGTTTGTTAGTTGAATTCCAAAATCATGTTCTTTAGGGGAGGAGGAATGGTGCTAGCCGAGGAGGAGCTCCAAAACATTATATTTATCTTTGTTCTTTTGTGCATTTCATG
Organism: Nicotiana tomentosiformis; assembly: GCF_000390325.3. Taxonomy (NCBI): domain Eukaryota; kingdom Viridiplantae; phylum Streptophyta; class Magnoliopsida; order Solanales; family Solanaceae; genus Nicotiana; species Nicotiana tomentosiformis. The sequence goes on along the minus strand of NC_090814.1, from coordinate 55,519,107 downwards.
TATATGTACAACTACAATATGTTTTGAATTTGTTAATAAAAAGTTCCGATATAACTTTGTTTGAGAAATGTCTTTATCGCTGTCTCTTCTAACGTTATGGATTATTCTAATACATTTGGGCAATATTTGTAAAAATATAGCAGCATCATAATTTTTTTTTCAAGAAAAACCTATTTGTGGCGACTAAAGTCGTCACTAATCATCAAGCTATTGTAGCGACGGAGACTTGCTGCTGAATATACCATGGTTTTGTAGCGACTAAAGTTGTCACTAAATGCCATTTTCAAAGAGTATTTGCTTGCTTATTGTGGCGAATTTAGTTGCCACAAATTGTTGCTTTCCGTGGCGACTATAAAAAGTCGTCACTAATAACCTTCAGTAACGGGAGTACATGCAGCGAGTCCAAGGTAGCTGCTATATGTTTATAGTGGTGACTTTTGGGGCTTTTGTGGCGACATTGGTCGCCACAATAAGGTAGATTTCTTGTAGTGTGAGTCAGTTCATGCATGATCCCAGAGATCCTCATATGCAAGTTGTCTTTCACATTTTGCGATATCTGAAGTCTGCTCCAAGGGTTAGATCTCTGGATGACAGAAGATCTACATCTGATTACTGTACACTCGTAGGAGGAAACTTGGTTTACTTGAAGAAGCAAGAAGCAAAGTGTAGTTGCTAGATCAAGTGCGGATGTAGAATATAGAGCTATGGCCCAAGGTGTTTGCGAACTTTTTTGGCTACAACAACTACTAGAGGGATTGAGACTGTCTGAAAAAGGAAAACTTTCCTTGTACTGTGACAATAAGGCTACCATCAGTATAGCTCATAATTCAGTCCAGCATGACCGAATAAAGCATGTGAAAATTGATCAATACTTAATCAAAGAAAAAATTATAACTGGTGTCTTGAGTTTGTTTCATGTGCCATCGAAAAAATAGTTTGATGATGTGTTTATCAAGGGTCTCAACAAACAGACTTTTCATACGCTGGTTTGCAAGTTGGGCATGTGTGACATCTTTGCACCAATAGCGACTTTTGGGGCTTTTGTGGCGACATTGGTTGCCACAATAAGGTAGATTTCTTGTAGTGTGAGTCAGTTCATGCATGATCCCAGAGATCCTCATATGCAAGTTGTCTTTCATATTTTGCAATATCTGAAGTCTGCTCCAAGGGTTGGATCTCTAGATGACAGAAGATCTACATCCGGTTACTATACGCTCGTACGAGGAAACTTGGTTACTTGAAGAAGCAAGAAGCAAAGTGTAGTTGCTAGATCAAGTGCGGATGTAGAATATAGAGCTATGGCCCAGGGTGTTTGCGAATTTTTTTGGCTACAACAGCTACTAGAGGGATTGAGACTGTCTGAAAAAGGAAAATTTTCCTTGTACTGTGACAATAGGGCTACCATCAGTATAGCTCATAATTCAGTCCAGCATGACCAAATAAAGCATGTGAAAATTGATCAATACTTAATCAAAGAAAAAATTGCAACTGGTGTCTTGAGTTTGTTTCATGTGCCATCGAAAAAATAGTTTGATGTTGTGTTTACCAAGGGTCTCAACAAACAGACTTTTCATACACTGGTTTGCAAGTTGGGCATGCGTGACATCTTTGCACCAATAGCGACTTTTGGGGCTTTTGTTGCGACATTGGTCGCCACAATAAGGTAGATTTCTAGAGTGTGAGTAAGTTCATGCATGATCCCAGAGATCCTCATATGCAAGTTGTCTTTCACATTTTGCGATATCTGAAGTCTGCTCCAAGGGTTGGATCTCTGGATGACAAAAGATCTACATCTGTTTACTGTACGTTCGTACGAGGAAACTTGGTTACTTGAAGATGTAAGAAGCTAAGTGTAGTTGCTAGATCAAGTGCGGATGTAAAATAAAGAGCTATGGCCCAGGGTGTTTGCGAACCTTTTTGACTACAACAACTACTAGAGGGCTTGAGACTGTCTGAAAAAGAAAAACTCTCCTTGTACTGTGACAATAAGGCTACCATCAGTATAGCTCATAATTCAGTCCAGCATGACCGAATAAGCATGTGAAAATTGATCGACACTTAATCAAAGAAAAAATTACAACTCGTGTCTTGAGTTTGTTTCATGTGCCATCGAAAAAAATAGTTTGATGATGTGTTTACCAAGGGTCTCAACAAACAGACTTTTCATACACTGGTTTGCAAGTTGGGCATGTGTGACATCTTTGCATCAACTTGAGGGGGAGTGAGATTTGATTTTATTCTGATTGATTGTAATTTATTTTCCTTCCTAAAATAGTCATAGGACCTAGTATATAAATACATTTGCTTAGGAAAGTAAGAAATACACAAAAATACAATAAGTCCTTTCTTCTTCTCAAAATCTACACATGGTTTGAGGAAAAAATAAACAGCTCATAAAACATAGAGAAAGAGAAAATAATAGAGGCGGCTCAATGGAATTGGAGGCCTAGAGCTAAACATTATCGAAAGTACATAGTTACAAGTAAATTTCTGATAAATTTTAATTAGAAATATGATAAAAGTCATAAATAATATGCTATAAAAATGAGTGTATAAATCCTAACTGAAATAATATGCCAATAATATTTATAGTGAACCTTGAAATCGATCTACCCGCTAAGCATAAGACAAATTAAATTGGGGAAACCAGTCAATTAGTTGTTTTTAGAGCCTCCGTGCAAACAAAAAAAAAATCATGTTTGGTTGACCGTAATCTTTTCCAGTTTAGTTTTCAGGCCATTTAAAAGTTTGTATACATAAATAATAGAAAAGGTACGTATTTGTTCTATTGGTCCATTGTATTTGTATCGTAGCGCATAAAAAGCATCTTCTATTACGCCCCTGCTTAGCTGAGCAAATTTGGACTTGTCTAGTAGGAGTATTAGATAAACATGAATGCCCGCCTCATAGAAGCATTTGCAACCAAAGTTTCACCACAAATAGTTTCCAAGTATAATAGGAGCTGAAAAGTGATAGTAGAATTGGAGAAATTACGATGGAGCAAGGAGCAAGACAACCACCTCATGTGGTCATCTTCCCATTTCCAGCACTGGGCCATGTCCATCCAATGCTCAATCTGGCCGAGCTTCTTAGCTTGTCCAGCAATATCCATGTTACCTTCATCAATGCTCTTTCTATTCATAATCGACTTTTACGTTGTACTGACCTTCAGTCCCGTTTTGGCCGTTTCCCAGGCTTCAGATTCAAAACCATTAACTTAGGCCTCGGCGATGGACTTCCACATACTTCTGATGATATTATGGCCGTTTTGAAGTCCTTGAGGACCACTGCCAAACCACTTCTCAAAGAATTGTTTCTTTTGGATAATTGCGAATTAGGCACTACTGATAAAATTATAGGGCAGGTACCACCAGTGACTTGTCTTATATCTGATGGTATTTTAATTATAGCTCTTGAAGTGGCTGAAGAGCGTGGGATTCCTACCTTTCATTTTCGTACTTCAAGCGCTTCCTCTTTTTGGGCTTATTATTGCATCCCTCAATTAATCCATGCCGGCGAGCTTCCCTTCTCTGGTGAGCTTTTTTCACTTTAAACTCGTTTGACCCAATTCTAGGGAAGACAACCACTATTAGAAATTCGCTAAAAATCGATCAAAAATATCGACCAACGTTGGTCGGTTATGGCAAATTACTGACCAAAACGCGACCATTACGGTGTGGACGGTGTTTTGATGGTCAAAATGGCTTAGAGACCAAAGTTGGTCGGAAATTACCGACCAACTTTGATCGGTATATTAAAACGACCATCTGACAAGTTTAATTACTTACCGACCAACTTTGGTTGGAAACATATTTTATTAATTTAATTTTACCGACCAAAGTTGGTCGGTTTAACTATATTATGTTTTTTTATTAATTATTAAAATTAAAAAAAACCGATTAACTTTGGTCGGTAATTGAAAATATATATTTTTTAAAACTAATTAAAATTAAACATTACCGACCAACTATGGTCGGTAATCTCAACAATGCAAGCAAAATACCGACCAAAGTTGGACGGTAGTGTTGAATTCTGGGAATTTAATGTTCATTAACCGACCAACTTTGGTCGGTATTTTGGAATAATATTTTTTTTTATTATTAAAAATCGACCAACTTTGGTCGATTTTTCTGGGTTTAATTTTGGCATAAAATGCCTGTTTTGGCAGCTAAACCACCTGCCAGCATACCAATACAACAACACAACAACAACAACAACAACAACAACAACAACAACACAACAACAACAACAACAACAACAAAAACACAACAACAACAACAACAACACAACAATAACAACAACAACAACAACAACAACAACCAAAACATTCAATAAATACTTTAAAACTAACAAAATAAAGTTCAATTGAACATAAAAATCCAAAATCAAGTTAAAACTAATTACAACTAGTTCAAAACTGGTTCTATTTGTCTAGTTCAAAGTATATAAAAGTCAAGGGGTGTTTTGTACAACATCATCATCACCGTCTGATGAACTTTCATCTATAAGACGATATAGAGAACGGTCTTGTGGAGGACGGGAAGCACGATCACGGGGAGGACGGGAGGAACGATCACGAGCAAGGTGGGAGGAACGATCACGTGGAGGTCGACCCTCTGGAGATGACTCACGAGATCGGGGCAACGGAAAAGCTACACTAGATAGGAGAGTTCTGATCTGAGCTTGCATGCCAAGGAATTGAGCATCTCTAAGCCTTTTTCTTTTCTTGGCCGCTTCTAGCTCTGATGTGAGCTTTGTCACTGTCTCCCGCATAGCGGAGAGGCTCTCCCTATTAAGTTGCTCGTCTTGCGAGGAAGTCCCTATTCCTCGCATTCCACACTTATAGCGATGAAAGTTTTTAGTAGGAAGCCCGTATACCTTCCCCCATTTTGGACTGCCAACAGACTCCAACCATATTCTTTCAGCATCCTCATCCGAAGGTTAGGTTGGCTCACCTGATTCACCAGCTGGATGACTACGGATGAATTCCTCCACGTTACTTTGGTAGCGACCCTATATTATTTTAAATTAAATCAGTATTTCAAGTTGTTTATAAAAGTAAATTATAATACTTAAATAAAATTAAAAGCTTACATATGCAGTCGAGGCCCGGTCCTCGACCCACCTATCTTGATCCCCCTCTTTCTTCTTCTTCACAACATGTGTCTCCTTGAATAGCTCATCATGACTCATTGGACGCCCATACTTCTTTTCCTGAAAATAAATTAATTTAGTTAATAAACAGAATAGATATACTTAGAAAAAGTAAAATAATTTAAGCAATTACGTACCAATCTTCTTTTTATTGTCCCTAGGCTGATCGCACCTCCAGTGTGCAAGGAGCCTCCCTTCTCGAATGCGCGAGCTTTCTTTCCTTTTTCGCTCCTCTCTAAGAACTCTGCGGTAAGCCATTGCCTTTGCAAATCATTCCACAAATTCTCAAGTAACCAGCCAGGCCTCTTGTTCTTCTTTCTAGCATCCGAGAAAGCATCCGCCAATCTCTTGCGAGCTTTATGATGAAAATTTGTAGCCACTTCCGCGCTATAGCGGTCTTCCCATACACACTTGCTCTGTATTTCAAAAGTTAAATATTAGATGGAAACATCATAAATATAAATTATTAAACTGTTTAAAAGAACATTTATACCTTAAATTGATTGAAAATTTGCTCCTTCAGTGAGAATGGGCAATCAGTCCAAGTCGCATAAGGGCCATCATAAAGCTTTCTGATGGCATTGATGATTATCCTCGTAGTCTTATTACCCGGCCTGAACCTGCAATTTAACAATAAAAATACATTAATATCTTAGTAAAAATGTTACAAATCAATAGACGTAAAAATAATGAATAACACTTACCCATCACCCTCAGGGACTATGATGATCCTGCCATATCGATCATAATGCACTACCTCGTCATCACCATCCGAAGCATGTGTATCAGAGGCATGTGAAGACGGTGTAGGCAGGTCAGAGCTAATGCCTCCCAGGCGAAGGCCTGCAATAGATGGAGTCGATGATGAAGATGGTTGCGATCCCTGTGACTGCGACATAGCTAGATGCGACCCAAGTGGATGTGATACTGATGGTTGTGACCCGAGTGGCTGTGACCCGAGTGGCTGTGACATGGGTGGATGCGATCCATGTGGCTGTGATATGTAGGGATGTGATCCATGTGGATGTGATGCAGATGGCTGTGAGGCAGTTGGACTGTATGTCGGACGTATAGTCCTGTGGCCCTGTGATGGAAGACTGGGTGTCTGAATGAAGGTGTACGGCTCATGATGCTGTGGCAGCTCAGTATAGCCGTGTGGTGGAGGATAAGACATAGGGATCTCTGAAAAGGGTGGCCAAGAGGGAGTATTATTTTCTACCCTCCTCTTTCCCTTCCTACCCTTTTCTCGACCCCGAAAACTAGTAGGGTCATTGTTACCTTGACCCTTGCCTGCCATCTGCATAATATAATACACATTTAGATTGAAACATATAAGAAACTAGCTATAAAACGAGAGTGCTTTAAAAAACCAACTTTTTAATCCTCATCGACGTATTGTTCCTCGTCCGAGAATTCTTCGTCCTCACTTGTTTGAGCTTCATCAGTTGATTCTTCGTCCTTATTTTCTATAATTGTTACTTCATTTATATCAACTTCTTCCAATATGCATTCAGGATGTTCCAAATCATTTTCTAACTGATCGTCCACTATTTGGTGAATATTGGAGATATCGTTTTGATATGCAACATCTAACACATTCTCGACTTCCACCCTACCTACAGGCTTAGTTTTTATTACAATCCACCAATCGGACTTATTCCGCCGCAATGGATAAGGAGCATAATACACTTGCCTAACGTTATGTGCAATTATGAAAGGATCATAGCGATCATACTCCCTCGTATGATTAACCTCAATTATGTTGTATTGGTTGTGTACTCTTGTACCTCTTGTTGGATTTGGGTCAAACCACTTGCATCTAAAGAGTATCAATTTCTTATATGGCCAACCTGTATATTCTAGTTGTAATATTTCTTTGACCACACCATAATAATCAATATCTCCAACTTGGTTGCCATCACCACCTTGAACCCACACCCCGCTGTTGTTGCTATTTTTATTTTTAGAGCAATCCTCTGTATGAAACTTATAACTATTCACTACGTACTTAGACAATGTTGTGACCTGAAGCCCAGGTCCCCAAGATATATCTTTCAAAAATTAATTTACACCATTATTTGGATTATTTACCTACATAGAGTTAAAAAAATTCATAAGTTAGCACAACTTATGAATCAATTTTTATACATTCACTATATATATATATATATATATATATATATATATATATATATATATATATATATATATATATATATATATATATATATATATACACACTTACAAACTGTTTGAACCACGTATCAAATCTCGTATATACAGCATCATAGCCATGACCCACGAAGTGACTGTGACATATCAAATATTTTTAGTAGTTGCATCAATATGTAGTCACAGTAAATTTTACATTTTGATAACTAATAAATCAATACTTACTTGAGAAATGGTATAACTTCGGGACAATTTAGCAATACATGAAGTGTAGCTGACTTGTACTCCATAGCACTCAAACTTCTCTTTCTAACATCCTTAGAACATCGGCCTGGTTGATTGAATATGGACATTGGTGGATATAATGGATCATTCACACATTCGACCGTGTGCCTATTGGGCCTATTCCTAGAACATGGCATGTTACTCTCAAAATAATAAGAACAAAAATGTGCAGTTTCCTTTGCAAGATAGACTTCGCATATAGATCCTTCAATCTTATTCCTCTGCTTAACAAATTGTTTGCATTTGCCAATTGTCCTACATAATCTCATGTTAGCCAATAACATTCAAATAAAATAGAATATTACATCAAACTTATAATATTACCTCTCAAAGGGATACATCCATCTGCATTGAACAGGCCCTCCAAGTCGTGCCTCGTGTACAAGGTGTATTGGAAGGTGTTCCATTACATCAAAGAAACCACATGGGAATATTTTTTCCATCTTACTAGAAATTACACGGATGTTCTGGTCCATCCGAAGTAGGTTTTCTTCCCTTAATGTGGTAGAACACAAGTCTTTGAAAAACAAACTAATCTCTGTGATGGGTTTCCAGATTCTTTCAGGCAAACCACAAAATGCAATAGGCACTAAGGTCTCCATGAAAACATGGCAGTCATGACTTTTCAAATGGCTCAACTTCCCTACCTCCATATCTACTTTTTTTCCAAGATTCGATGCATAACCCTCAGGCATCTTTAATTTCGTAACCCAATCACAAATTTGTCGTCTTTCCTCCAAAGTGAATGTGTAACTTGCTTTGGGCTTGAACACCTTACCATTGTTTGCTGTCTGCAAGTATAATTCAGGCCGCCTGCAATATTCTTGTAAGTCCATTCTAGCCTTCGGGTTATCTTTTGTCTCACCTTTAACATCCATCACTGTGTTGAATAAATTATCAAAATAATTCTTCTCAATATGCATGATATCAAGGTTGTGTCGGAGAAGATTATCCTTCCAATAAGGCAACTACCAAAATATACTCTGTTTCGTCCAATTATGATTAACACCATATCCGGAGAATCTATAATGTGGAGCCTCAGTAACTTTACTGAAGTTCTGGACCCTCTCCCAAATTTCCTCACCTGAAAGTATCGGAGGTGGAGAATCATATTCCACTTTATTCTTTTTGAATGCATTTTTCATCCTTCTAAACTCATGATCATCAGGCAAGAATTGACGGTGACAATCAAACCATGATTGCTTTCGGCCATGTTTCAAAGTGAACGCTTTACTATTTTCCATGCAGTAAGGACAAGCTAGCTTCCCAGCAGTCATCCACCCAGACAACATTCCATACGCAGGAAAATCATTAATAGTCCACATTAAATTAGCACGCATATTAAAATTCTGCTTGGTTGATATGTCATATGTTTCAACACCATCATACCACAATTGTTTTAGCTCATCAATCAAAGGTTGCAAATATACATCAATCAAACTTTTCGGATTACGTGGACCGGGGATAATACAATTTAAGAATATATATGGACTAGTCATACACAACTCAGGTGGTAGATTATAAGGTGTAAGAAAGACAGGCCAACATGAATATGGTGTCGCAGATATAGAAAAAGGCGTGAAGCCATCGGCACACAGACCTAACCGAATGTTCCTTGGTTCACTAGCAAAATCTGGATATGTCCTATCAAAGTGCTTCCAAGCTTCTCCATCTGAAGGATGACACATAACACCAGGTGGTCTTCTATTTTCAAAATGCCATCTCATATGAGGAGCAGAACTCATCGACGCATATAACCTCTTTAACCTAGGTATAAGAGGTAAATAATGCATTGCCTTGACAGCGACCATATTCCCGCTGGAAAGCCTCTTGAAACGAGGCTTTTCGCAAAATTTACAACTGTCTAAAGTTGCATCATCTTTATAATATAACATGCAACCATCTTCACAACAATCAATTCTCATTGACGAAAGTCCTAACTTAGAAACCAATCTCTTCGCCTTATAGAAATCACCAGGTAAGTTGATATTAGGGTCAACTAGTTCACTCATAAGGTCAATGAAACAGTCCATGGCTGCTTGAGAAATATTCCAATTAGATTTGATACTTAGTAATCTAACTGCAACAGACAACTCAGAGTGCGGACTTCCTTCACGTAGTGGACGACTAGCTTCCTCTAACTGTTCATAAAAACGTTTTGCGTCATCATTAGGAGTTTGTTCAAAATTTTCATTGGGCTCACCCCCAAAAGCATACGCAACCATATCCTGAATTCTAGAATCAAGATTTGTATTCTCCACCGACCTACTACTTTCACCAACAACCATGTTATGAAATATCCCACGGCTACCATCGATCTCTCCATGATTAGTCCACACAAAGTAATTCTCTATAAACCCCTTCCTATAAAGATGAAGCTTAACTTCCTCCGATTTTTTAAACTTCATACAATCGCACCTGACACAAGGGCACCTAATTACTCCTTCACTTTGGTATGGTGGAAGTGACATTGCATGTCTAATAAAGTCATCAACCCCTTCTACAAAATCCTCCCGCAATCCCCGCCGATTAGGATAATTTCTATTGTACATCCAAGTACGATGTTCCATCTATACAAATAAAATAAGAATAAATTAATTTATTCTATAATTATAAATTAATTATATCTTTTTTAGTTAATTCAAGATAATTATCTTTTCCTAATTACACCAATTTATATCCTAAAAGTTTAATTCATATCCAAAAGGTCCAATTCATATCTTAAAAGTTCAATTCATATCCTAAAAGTTCAATTCACAAGAACAAATCCTAAAAACTAAAATTTCAATTCATATCCTACGAGTTTAAACATAAACTAACTAAACTAAAGAAATTCAACCCATACCCTAAAAGTTCGATTCACAACAACAAATTAATTTATTCTACAATTATAAATTAATTATATCTTTTTTAGTTAATTCAAGATAATTATTTTTTTCTAATTATACCAATTTATATCCTAAAAGTTCAATTCATATCCAAAAGGTCCAATTCATATCTTAAAAGTTCAATTCATATCCTAAAAGTTCAATTCACAAGAACAAATCCTAAAAACTAAAATTTCAATTCATATCCTACGAGTTTAAACATAAACTAACTAAACTAAAGAAATTCAACCCATACCCTAAACTAAACTAATTCATAAATAATTGACTAATTAACAAAACTAATTAGTTAATAAAACTAATTAACAAAACTAATTAAAACAAGACCTAAACCCTAATCCTCAATAAAATGCAATGTTCAAATAATTGAAACACTAATCAATTGAAACTAATTCATAACTAATTAACAAAACCTGAAAATAATAAATAAATGGGTTGTAATTCAAACCTAGAATTTTTAGGAGATGGAGAAGGAGATCGAGGGGCGGCAGTGGCAGTGGCAGTGGCAGCGGTGAGGGTGAGGGCTGGACGGTGAGGGGGAGGGCTGGGAGAAGGAGAGAGGGGAATGAAGAAGAGGGGAAAATTTCAGAAAAATTGGGGTTTCCCCCGTTTTTCACTTCTCTGATTTTAGAATTACCGACCAAAGTTGGTCGGTACATTAAGTGCTGACCGTTGACCAACTTTGGTCGGTTTTTTAAAAAAATAAATAAATTCTTTAACCGACCAACGCTGGTCGGTAATTTTAAATATAGATTCTTAAATATTATAAAATATTTTAAATAATAAAATAATTATTAAAATTTAAAAAATTGGATCCAGATTACCGACCAACGTTGGTCGGTAATCCAAAATTTTCTTGTCTGATCAGCTATTGACTAATTTACCGACCAACGTTGGTCGGTATTTTATTTTAAAAAAATGTAAATATTTTTTTTTTCCCCAGTTTGCGTCTAACCTGGACGGTTTTTGGTCGCATTGCTTGACCGACCAACGTTGGTCGGAAATAGTTGGTCGGTTTTTAGCAGATTTTTAGTAGTGAACAAGTTTTAGTTTATTGAACTTGTTATCTAGGAGTATTATTATTGTATTTATCGGCCTTACATCAACAACAAGAACATACCCAGTATAATTTGGGGAGGATAGTGTGCACGCAAACATTATCCTACCCTGTGATGATAGAGAGGTTTCCAATAGAACCTCGGTCGTCGGCCTTTATTACAACGTTTTGTGAAAAACTCAAATGACCATGTTACCCAAAGGAACACATACATGTGTGAAAAACTCATTTAACCATGCATGATGCATGTTACCCAGTAGGACCACATAGATGATAGTTTTCTTTTATAAAATTTTCTTACTTGGGAGTTATATTAATTGGCCAACGACTTTATGATAGGAAACGACCTAGACACTCCAATTGCAAATGTGAAGGGGATGGAGAGCTTTCTAAGGCGACGTGATCTACCGAGTTTTTGCCGGGTGGATAATTTGGGAGAAGGAACTTTCCAATGTGTCAGGAGCGTAACTCTAAGCACCCTTCGAACCAAAGGGCTTATATTCAACACGTTCGAGGGACTCGAAGGACCAATACTGGACCAAATTCGTGTTGATATACCCAATATTTACACCATTGGTCCGCTCCATGCACACTTGAAGAACAAACTAGCATCAGAATCAAAAGGTAAATCCATATCTTCCAACGGATTATGGGAGGAAGACAGAAGTTGCTTAAAATGGCTGGACGAGCAACCATCGAGGTCAGTACTTTATGTAAGCTTTGGAAGCGTGATTACATTGACAAAACATGAGTTGACAGAGTTCTGGCACGGCCTTGTCAATAGTGGTCAGCAGTTTTTGTGGGTTATTAGGCATGATGTTATCAAGGATAAAGATGATGTATTGGAAGTTGAACTGAAAGAGGGTCGGAAGGAAAATGGTTATATTGTCAGCTGGGCTCCTCAAGAAGAGGTTTTGGCACACCCTTCCATTGGGGGATTTTTAACTCATAGTGGCTGGAATTCGACTTTGGAGAGCTTATACGAGGCAGTGCCAATGATATGTTGGCCTCAATTGGCTGACCAACAAGTCAATAGCAGGTTTGTTGGGGAGGTATGGAAATTGGGGTTAGACTTGAAAGATACTTGTGATAGAGTCATAATCGAGAAAATGGTGAGCGAATTGATGGAAGCGAGGAGAAATGAGTTCTTGCAGAGGGCAAATGAGATGACAAAATTGGCGAGAGCAAGTGTTAGTGAAGGTGGATCATCAACTCGCAATTTAGACCGCTTGATCCAAGATATATATAGCATTTAGCAAGTGATTTCGAAAATAAGAGTCATATTTGGTCAATGTTTCTTGCCATATGTAGGCAAAAGTTGTCAGTTTTTATTTTTTCCATTTTGATGACCTATTCGAATGAAGATATAAAGGCCGGATCTAGTTATTTGAATTAGTTATAGTCCAAGGTTGGTATCGAGTTATTTGAATTTTATAGTCCAAGGATGGTATACGATATGAAGATATAAGCGTATGAATACATATTTGTCGCGTGTATAATTTTTTGAGAAATAAGCCAAATTATATAATTTGTATAACCAAAATACTCTCTATAATTATCAGCCAATATTTTAAATGTTCCGTTGTTTTTCTGCTTCTTAACATTGTTCCCATTACATATTATTTATAATCTACATCATCAAGGGAATCAAAGCACAAAACGTCGTTTTTTATAGCTGTGTCGTCTTCTAAATTCATCAATTATTTAGTAAAATAATTTATCAATATTTTCTTATTTCATATTAAAAACAGTAAAGTCGGTAATTAATCGGGCAAAGATCACTTTTGTGGCTTAATCTATTTACATCCGATAGCTGCAAAAGTGTAAAAAAATTGTATATTTTTTGTACATATGTATAGGGTAAAATTAGTTCGTATTGAATGATCGAAGGATAGCGTGACACGTGGAACCGGAGGTATGGAAGAGAAATCGAGTGAGAACCAAGACTGGGAACAGCAGCTGCAGTTGGCACCGGATAAACCCCGAGGGAAGCACGATCAACGTGAGCGCGTTGAATATTTATCACCATACGACATTAAATGAAGAATATTCCCTAGTAATAAATAGGCAGCCGTTGCAGAGAATTTTGGCATTCATAGCCTGCCGTTACATATTCATCAATGGCCTCTTTTATTGTCATTTAAATAAGGGCTTGATCCTAGGGTCTAGTTTCCTAGGTATAGCTATAAATAGTAGCTTCAACAACCATTGTAGATGGACGAAATCTTTGGCAAATTTTATGCTCCATCCTACTCTCAAGCTAAATAATACAACTTTACTTTCTGTTTTATATTGCTCTTACTTCTGTCCTTGCTCCCGGAGCCAGACCTGCCATTTCCTCTGATTTTAACTCTAAGTCTTATTTTTAATCTAATTTATTTATCATTTTGGATCAAATCAGTTCGCTTGTCTATAAACCACGTAACAAATTCAACTGTACCGTTTTACGGGTAAACAGTTTGGTGCCCAACGTAGGACTTAGACAGTTGCGTGATTGAGTTGATCCTTGCATCTATTATTAACTCGTTTGATTCTTTGTTTCACAGCAAAAATCGAAAATGACAGCTAATGGTGTCAAAATTGCACACAATGTTGAGGCTCACGAAAATCTGTCTCAACATGAGGATTCAATCAGTGACACCCGCAACGAGGAGGACGTGGCAACTCCGATCCATGGCGGACAATATCCCCAGCATATGCGGGAGCCAACTCCCGATGATGAGGAAGATGAGCACGTGGCGAAAACGGTAAGGATCTTGAAAGAACAACAGAAAGACATCATGGGCCATCTCTCAAGGCAGGACCAAGTCATGATGGAATTGAAGCAGGCGCTATCAGGTGTTTCCAACAATACAAATGGGAGAGGCCCAGTTCCTCCCAGTTCTCTTGCAAATCAAACGACTTAAGTTGATAACAACACCCCGAGCGGCAAGGTCGGTTTTGACAGAGTTGGGGTACCGGTAACGGATCTCGTAACAATAATGGTAATGATCCCTTCAAAACCGAACTCATGAGACTCATGAGGAAAATGAACGAGCGGATGGATCAGAACGTGAAGGAGTTTCACCCCCGAATGGATCAGATTTTAGGCGCCCCACCAGTATTGAAGGGCCAGGATTCGAAGAAGTACACCCAATTGTCGTTTAAGCCGAGCGCAACACCGGAATTGATTACGAAACAATTCAAAATGCCGGACATACCAATGTACGATGGGACTTCAGATCCTCGGGAGCACATCACAACTTATACAACATCGGTGAAAGGAAACGACTTGGCACAACATGAGATTGAGTCGATTCTGCTGAAGAAATTTGGAGAAACCCTTACAAAAAGGGTATTGACATGGTATTTACTCCTACCCGAGCATTCAATAGATTCTTGTGAAATGCTTGCATATTCTTTCATTAAGGCCCATACCGGGGCTAGGAAGGTTCAAGCCCAGAAGGCAGACATATTCAGAATAGCACAAGGAGAGTCTGAATTATTGCGGGAGTTCATTATTAGATTCCAGAAAGAAAGGATGATGTTACTGGTCGTACCGGACGAGTGAGAAGCAAAGGCATTCACTAAGGGTTTGAACCCTAGGAGCTCTGATGCCTCCCTAGAAGTTGAAGAAAAGCCTGCTCGTGTTCCAAGCAACCATATGGGCGGATGTCCATAACCGCTATGAATCAAAGATAAGGATAAAAGATGATCAGCTCAGGTTCCCGGCGTCAACCAAAGGACAGGACCGAGACAAGAACCGGGATAAGTTCAGGGATAATTTTGATGCAGACTGGTGATCTTTTAAAGCCCGGTTCTTGCCTAACGAGAAAGCCAAAGGATGCGGTAGCAAAGGGTTCTGGTCCTCGGATAGGTTCAATCCCGATAGAAGAACTGACCTCGGCCGGAACAACAGGTAACTATAAGAAAAAGAGGTACCAGGGACCCGAGATTCCTTATATCCTAGCATGTTAGATTATAATTTCAACATCAGTGTAGTGGAGCAAGTATCAGAAATAAGAAACATCAAGAAAGCATGGTTCCCGAGACCAGTCAGATCTGATCCCAGCCATAGGGATCCCAATTTGTTGTGTGAAAATCATGGGACTCAAGGCCACAGAACTGGGACTGCCAACGTCTGCACGAAGAGGTGGCGATGCTACTGAAGAACGGCCATCTCAGGAAGTTCTTGAACGAGCGAGCCAAGAACAATTACGGCTGCAGTCGGGACAACGCAGAACCCTCGAAGATAGGGGAAGACCCTCCTCGACTAACTGTCAACATCATTTTTGGATGGAATGAAATCAATAGTGTGACTTTCTTAGCAGCCAAGAAAATAAAGGTATTGGTGACCCACAGCAAGAGACTCCGGGAATTCGTCGACTACGACATCACCTTCACAGAGGAAGACGCCGATGGACTTCGAAATTTCAAGATTAAACGTGTTTTGGTTGACCCTGGAAGCTTAGCCAACATCATTCAATGGAGAGTGATGGAATAAGCCAGATTAACCAGAAGCATCATTCTGGCAACGAAGCTTATCTCCGTTTTTCAACTTGCCAAGTGTGACAACCCGAGGGAAGATCCTGTTGCCCACGAACGCCGAAGGGGTCACGAAGACCACCTTATGTGAAGTGGTTGCCGGTGACATGGGCTACAACATAATCTTTGCTAGACCATGGTTACATGAGATAAAGGTCGTACCATCGACATATCACCAACTGCTAAAATTCCCGACCCTAGAGGGAATCAAGCAAATAAGAGGAGATCAACCGGCAGCAAGAGAAACGAACACTGTGTCAGTTTCCAACAGTAAAAGGAAAGAACCCAACAAATAGCAACAACAACAATAACATATCCAGTATTATTCCACACTATGGGGTCTGGGGAGGGTAATGTGTACACAGACCTTACCCCTACTTTAGAGGATAGAGAGGTTATTTCCAATAGACCCTCGGCTCTGGAAAGCATAAATACAAATAGTAATTATAGGAACCGACGCCTACTCCCGAGCCGTGTGAATATGATAAAGGTGAGGAGCCGTCAGAATCCCACTAGGTACCGAGATACTTTCAGGTACCGGAAGAGACAGATGTAACCAAGTCCACAGTAGAAGAACTCGAACAAGGGGCTTTGTTTGAGGAATTCCTGGAGAGAAAATTTCACTTGGGAATAGGACTCAATCCCGAGCCCAGGTCAGGCTTTATTGATTTCCTTAAAACTAACATTGATTGTTTCGAATGGTCGCACTCGGATAGGATATGTATCCCATTAGAGATGGTAGTACACAAGCTAAGCCTGGACCCAAGCATCCCAGTGATGAGGCAAAAGAAGTGCTCGATAGCCGAGGTTAGAAATAGGTTTGTCAAGGAAGAGGTAATTCGATTACTTGACATCGGTTCAATCTGAGAGGTAAAGTACCCCGACTGGCTAGATAATGTATTTGTAGTTCCAAAAAAGAATAAAAATTTTCGAATGTGCATAGCTTACAAAGACTTGAATAAGGCGCGCCCAAAGGGCTCATTTCCACTGCCTAACATTGATCAAATGATTTATGCGATGACCAGGAACGAGTTAATGAGTTTTCTCGGTGCCAATTTCGGGTACAACCAAATTAATATGAACCTAGAGGATCAGGAAAAGACTTCGTTCATAACGAACTTTGGCACATATTGTTATAATGTGATGCCTTTCGGGCTTAAATACGCTGGAGCCACTTATTAGAGGCTCGTGAACAAAATGTTCGAGACATAAATAGGAAAAATGATGGAAGTGTATATAGATGATATGTTGGTCAAGTCTTTGAACGCAGGTGATCATTTAAAACACCTCCAAGAAACCTTTGGTATCCTTAGAAGGCACAACATGAAGCTAAACCCAAAAAAATGTGCGTTCAGGGTTGGCTCAGGTAAGTTCTTGGGTTTCTTGGTTTCACAAAGGGGGATCGACGTAAATCACGATAAGATCAAAGCCATCAAGGACAGCCCAGACCAGCTGACAAGCGTAAAAGAAGTCCAAAGTCTAACCAGAAGAATGGCCACTCTAAGCAGGTTCATCTCACGATCCTCATAAAAATGTCATCACTTCTTCTTACTGCTGAAGAAGAAGAACAATTTCGAATGGACTCCAGAATGTCAACGGGCCTTAAAAGATCTGAAACGTTATCTATCAAGCCCCCCACTACTATCAAATCGAGGAAAGGTGAACAACTGTTGATATACCAGGCGGTCTCAGAAGTAGCGGTAAGTGTCGTTCTAACCCGGGAAGATAAAGGTACACAATTTCTTGTCTATTATGTTAGTAAAATTTTGTCAGGAGCGGAGATTCATTATCCACACCTCGAAAAATTGGCCCTAGCTCTCGTACTCGCCTTTCGAAAGCTTAGCCCTTATTTTCAATGCCACCCGATAGCCGTTGTGAAGACCTTCCCTTTTGCGGAATGCTCTTCATAAGCCTAAATTTCCAGGCTGGTTGGACAAATGGACAGTCAAAATTAGTGAGTTAGATATTGAATACAAACCTAGGACTGCGATCAAATCGTAGGTTTTGACCAACTTTGTGGCCAATTCCAGCCCCAAGTTATTACCTCTGGCTGCTAAAGAAGCATTGCTGGTATCGAAATTGAAATCAGGAGTTTGGACCTTGTTCATGGACGGAGCTTCCAATGTGAGAGGGTCCGGGCTCGGGGTGTTCCTAATCATACCTTCAGGGGAAACCCTGAGGCATGCCATAAAAACTGTTATGTTAACTAATAATGAAGCCGAGTATGAGGCTTTGATTGTAGGACTAGAATTGGACTGGGGACTTGGCTCGGAGGTCATAGAAATCAAATGTGATTCCCAGCTGGTAGTAAACCAAGTATATGGAATTTTTGACACAAATTAGAAACGCATGCAACAGTATGTGATTAAAGTTTAAACTTTGCTTACACGATTTAGGGAGTGTTCGATCACACACATCCCGAGAGAAAAGAACGTAGAAGAAGATGCATTGGCCAATTTAGGGTCATCCTCGAAGATGAAAGGATCTGACTCTGGTACCATCGTTCAACTTATGCATTCAGTACTGGATGTGGATGGCTATTGCGAAGTTAATACAACCAACCTAGTCTGGGACTGGAGGAATGAGTTCACCGATTATCTTCAACACGACAAGCTTCCCGAAGACCCGAAGGCATCCCGGGAACTACGCACCAAAGCGGCTCGCTACAACCTCTTGGGTGGACAGTTATGTAGGAGATCGTTCCATGTCCCATTGGCCCTATGTTTAGGAGCCTCGGAGGAGGATTATATAATGAGAGAAGTCTATGAAGAGATCTACGAGAACCATTCCGGTGCAAATTCGTTGGTGTTAAAGCTGATAAGGGTGGGGTACTACTGGCCCCGGATGGAACAAGACGTAAAGGCATTTGTTCAGAAATGCGACAAGTGTTAGTGTCATGACCAATTGGTACACCAACCGGCGAAGCTCTTGCATTCGGTACTGTCCCCATGGACATTCATGAAATAGAGGATGGACATAGTTGGATCGTTGCCGCCAGGTCCCGAAAATGTAAGATTCCTTTTAATTTTAACTGATTACTTCACTAAATAGGTTGAAGCATGTCCTTACCAAAATATCGGTGAGAGCAAAGTAGTCGACTTTCTATGGGAAAACATAATTTGCCAGTTCGAAATACTGAAGGAGATTACCTGTGATAACGGACCACAGTTCATAGGCTCCAAGGTCACAAAATTTCTTGAAGACCTAAAAATCAAAAGGATTACATCCTCACCATACTGAGCGCTAATGAACCGGCAGAATCAACCAATAAGGTGATTATTCAAAGCCTAAGAGGTTAGAAGCAGCTAAAGGCAAGTGGCCGGTAGAGTTATCGGTCGTGCTATGGGCATTCCAAATGACGGCAAAAATAAGCACAGGAGAGACCTCTTTCTCTTTGGTATATGACTCCGAAGCTTTGAACCCGGTGGAAGTAGGAGAACCAACCTTACGGTTCTTCCGAGCAGACGAATAAACAAATAACGAGGCAATACTGGTAAAGCTGGAACTGCTCGACGAACGCAGGGACTTGATTTTGAGGAAAGTGACTCAGAACACTAGGGAAATCAACATTGGAAAGTTGGGTCTAACGTGGGAAAGCCCCTACCGGGTTTCAGCTGTCACTGGTAAAGGATCATACGAGCTAAAAAATAAATATGGAGTCAAATTGTCAAGTAACTGAAACGTGATTCACCTCAAAAGGTATTACTGCTGATGGATCCTACCTATACTGAAGTATGTGCTACACTCTTTTTCCCTTCGACCAGATTTTGTCCCAATCGGGTTTTTCTAGCAAGGTCTTTAACCAGGCAACAACGGAAAATATATTACGAAGGGAGCATCGTCGGCAAAGTAAAGACCTTTAAATGACAAGGCATTGAAACAATAAGCCACTACGGGATGGTTAAATAACCTTCGGCTCGATGGCAAAGTTCCTAACGGGAAACAAAGCTTGCCATCAAACCAAAGATTATTCAACCATTCCCAAATATTTTTCCTCAAATGAGCAAGACTTCCAGTGTTCCAATTCACATACTTCGCATTCAAACGCTGGGGGGAATAGTATGAGAATACGGCAACATGATTGCCATGAAATTCAGAACTATGAGACCTGGGAACAATAATGTCTCATCGGGACCGGGGACTGCATGGCCAGCCCCATAGAAACAAGTTGTAAAAGTTAGCCATATGTATTGGTAATTTCTTTTTTTTTCAGCAACCGAATGCTTATGTACTTTTGAAGATAGAAGGAATAAAATAAAGTCCTTTTATTTTTATATTGTTTCTTGTCCAAGAGATGTATTGATTTTATCATTTGAAAGTTAACTAAAAACTTCAAATGCTTGTGCCGAAATGAACATGATAAGTCTTCTTCAAGAACATTATAAACATAAGAGGGCCCTCTCTTATGAAACCCTCATAGTAAAGGATTGGTTCCGAAAGAATTTATACCCGGAACCCAAAAGCTATCGGAAGAAAATACACCTGAAGCCTTATCTAATTCGACGCAAAAGGAATGAACTTTGTGCAATACTAAAACAAAAAAGCCTTATTTATTTATCAACATGCCATAGCATAAGTACAAAGGTACAAAGGGAAAATATCAAAAGAAAAGAGGAAAATCTAAACTTCATCGCCACTGGAACTCGGGGGAGAGAGGCATCTACGCCCCCACCCCATCCCACCTCCTTCCCCCTCCCTCGAGGAGAAATGGACAGGTCTACCGCCAGCGCAAGATCTTGGCCTTCATAAGCATTCTCTTAAAGTTCTTCCTCAATTCTCGAATACTCGGAACCAGTACTAGAAGAGTCAGTTATGTCAGGTTGAGCCGGGAGACATTCTCGAACAGTTAACTCCAGCGCTCGGGCCTTGGCAATCTCATCATCAACGTCAATGACGCCCGCTTTGGCCTACTCCAAGATTTTCCTACTCATATGGTACATAGAGTATGTTTTTTCAAAAATGAGGGAATCCCCTTGGTGTTGGAGCTTTGCCTTAAGTCTGTCAACCTTGGCTAGAAGGCCATCCCGCTCAGATCTGGTAGAGCCAAGGCTAAGATCAAGATCACAGAAATTTGATATGTGAACCCAGTTTTTATCCATGATCTTCTTATACCACTCTTCCATCCGGGACCGCTTCTCCTCAACAGTAGCAGCTTCTTCGGACTTTGAATTCAAGGCTGCCTCCAAGTTATTCACTCATTCAATGGAGGCTGACTCACGCTCAGCAGCAACGAGCACAACATCTTGGACCTCAGCCCATTTAACCTTAGCTTCTTGAAACCGTACATTTAGTTGAGCGGCTTCTTGGCTAAGGACCATCGCTTCGTGCTCACGTTGTTGTAACCCAGCATCTAGCTCACTCGCCTCAGCAACCTTTGTTTCCAGCACCGGGAGGCGAGCAGCAATTTGTTTTTCTCGAACAACAGCTGATCTCGCTCGGATGTAAGTCCTTTTTTATCGAGGATCAATCTCTAAAGGCCCTCGGAAGCAAGGAAACTGGCTTGCAAAATGTGTATCAAAGTCAGAAAACCCATTATAACAGATAAAAAAAAAAATAAACAGTAAACGAACAAATACGGTACGCTGCCACATTATGCATGGCATTATGCAACATACATTCCGTGGAGAGGGAATGTAAATTCTTCTTATCTTTCTCTGAAGACAGCGGCTTTAGGTAATTGGCAAGCTCCACCGGCATGGACAGTATGTGGCACTCTTTTGAAACCGAAAGAGTAACGCTCCTCCTTCCTCGGGGGTCTGGAGAAGGGGTTGGATAGTTGTGCCCCAAATTCCCATGATCGGGAGACTAGGGAGGAGAAGAAGCTTCTTCTCGGACATCGGTGGTCGGTGGAGGAGATGTAGCAGTTATTGGTGATGAAGGCACAACCGTGTGGAGGGGGATGAAGCTAATGGTGTTGTAAGTTAGGAAGAAACTGGAATAGGAGTAGTGCTGATTATTGGTTGCTCATCAACCAAAGGCAGAAGTGGCCCTCTTTCCGACCTCGCAGGACCGGAAACAGCAACTGGGACTGGAAAGCGAGAATTGACATTCTCTACTATCTCCATTTCTCCCCAAAGCGCTCGGACCTCGCCTTCGGTTGGGGTTCTAAGCTCTCTATATTAAGCAATCTATTGAGCTGATGAAGATCATTGTCTCCGTTGAAGGGGAGCCTCTCCATCACTAGCTTCCCCGTCGTCATAAATGACCATGGTGGATGCGGCCGGCTCGGGCGTGGTCTTCTTTATTTTCTTATTTTTATCCTCGGCTGAGGAATAATGCTGCCTTTTTGGTTGCTTGTTCTCCAGCTAGGGACTTAGAGAAGAAGCATCAGCTCTGTAGGCAGATTCGAGGGCACCGCTCCGAGTGAGAGCCTCTTGCAACAACCTCGCAGCCACCGCAGGATCGTCCAAAACCTCGACTTCGGGGAAGGTAACAGAACCTGCGAGAGTCCTGAATCAAACAAAAAAGGTATGGTTAACAAGTTTTCTTACGTACTTACAAAGGCAAAAAGCAGAAAGAATCAATTTACCGTGCTTCTTGGCCTTCCACCCATGTTTTAGCGCCAACTCCTTCCATTAACGGGTCTCCGGCGTGGTAATATCCAGAATCTTCTGAACCCATTGGTCTAGGCCTTCAACCCTTGGTGGTGTCCACCGAGTAGCTGAAATAACGGAAACAAAATGGTTAGCAATGACACGGAACTGTCTCTTTGATGGAGAAAGAGATAGATTACAAACTTACGTGAACGACTCCACAATTCGGGAAAAGCTAGAGTTGTGGCCGGTATGATACCCCTAGTAGCGATGACAACAAACTGCTTCATCCACCCACGGTCATTGTCATCATCTATACTGGTAAGCAGAGCATGGTGGCCACGCTTGCTGAAATTTATTAACCCATCCCCCTCCCCGAAAGATTTTGGGGGAATAGAGGTTCATCATATGTGTCAGGTTTATGATTTTTCCCGTCTCCGTGCATAGTCGGCGCAGACAAGCCACCGTTCGCCAAACAGAAGGGCCTAATTGAGACAAGAAGACCTTTGTATCGGTGCCATAATTCCAAGATCACGGGGCCAAGTCCCCCGTTCAAAGAAAATGGACCCAAAGTGAAGGGGAACGTATAGACATACGTAAAACCCTTCTTGGTGAAGGTAACCCGCTCCACCAAGTCAGGAGCAATGATGTTAAGGTCATGGCAGTTGCAATCATCCTTTAGTAGGAATACTGTAAGAGAGAATAAAAAAGGGATACCTGCGAACAAGTCAGGTTCGAGGATTCGTAGAAGGAAACTTCTCTTGGAAGTCATTAATAGTGCTCAAGTGTTTAGGTATGATGGTACTCACCGTAGGAGGATCAGCATCAACATCAACCTCTTTATCTTTGCTTCTCTTCGGGCCTCCACCGAAGAGAAAACCAGAGTTTTTAGAGGACTTAGTGAAAGAAGCCATGATAATAAAGAGTTTATGGGCTAAGAGCAAAAGAAGTTGGAAAGAGATGAAAGCAGAAGAAGGTTAAGAGCAAAGAAGATAATGAACTTATGAGGGCTTTGGAAGTGAAAGAAATAAAATGATGAGTATAAGTAAAGATACATACGGCGGAAATCATGGCCATGATTACCTCGAGAACCGGCGAAATTATTGTCGAATCGCAAGGCAACTCGTGTTCGGAGTACTAAATGCGAGGAGACGTGCGTCTTATCAAGCGTCAGAAATTATTTAGAAGGCTTCAGAAGAATTTTCCGCCAAGAAAGGAATCTTCACCAACTTCTCGATGACACAAAGATATGTCGCCGAAAAGCAGGGGGATTATCTGTATAGGGTAAAAGTGGTTCGTATTGAATGATCAAATGATAGCGTGACGCGTAGAACGGGAGATAGATGGAAGAGAAATCGAGTGAGAACCAAGACCGGGAACAGCAGCTGTAGTTGGCACTGCATTAACCCCGAGGGAAGCATGATCAACGTGAGCAGGTTAAATGTTTGTCACCAGCGACATTAAATGAAGAATATTCCCTAGTATTACATAGGCAGTCGTTGCAGAATTTTGGCATTCATAGCCTGCCGTTACATATTCATCAATGGCTCCCTTTATTGTCATTTAAATAGGGGCTTGATTCTAGGAACGTTTTTCCTAGATATAGCTATAAATAGTAGCTTCAACAACCATTGTAGAGGGACGAAATCTTTGGCAAAATTTATGCTGCATCCTACTCTCAAGCTAAATAATACAACTTTACTTTCTGTTTTATATTGCTCTTACTTCTGTCCACGGAAGTATTACTCTCGGGGCCAGACCTGCCATTTCCTCTGATTCTACCACTATGTCTAATTTATTTATCATTTTGGATCAAATTAGTTCGCGTGTTTATAAACCACGTAACAAATTCAATTATATCGTTTTATAGGTAAACAATATAATATATAGAAGAAAACACACACACACACACACACACACACACATATATATATATATATATATATATATATATATATATATATATATATATATATAAACTATTATTTTGATAGTGACAGTGTCATTTTCCTATATTAATCACGTGAGATGCAGTACATGATGAATATACAAGGATAAAATGTCCCCGTGATAACATTGTGTACCTCATATAATAGCGCAAGATGGTACCAGTTGTCCACTGTCGTATTGTCGAGGTTGGCACATGTGTTTCGTTACGGCATCTAATTTGGAAGAGTTTGTTTATCAGTGAATAGATGCCTCAGAGAAAGAACAACTAATCCACCAAGTACTAGCATCTACACTATAAATTCCAGAGCCAAGATTTCTAAAGCTGCGAATTGCTAAAAAGGCCATAAGCATTATATTGATTGTGATGGAGAAAACAGAGTTCCCACCTCACGTAGTCATCTTCCCTTTCCCAGTGCAAGGACATGTGAACCCAATGCTCAAGCTCGCCGAGCTACTCTGCCTTTCGGGTATTCATGTCACCTTCATCAACACACTTTCTATTCAAAATCGACTTTCCCGTAATACAGACATTCAATCCCGTTTCAACCGCTTTCCTGGCTTCCGTTTTGAGACAATTCCCGACGGCCTCTCGAACAAAGTTCCACAGACTTATCAAGAGACTCATAAAGTGATGGTGATTTTTGATTCCTTGAGAAGCACTGCGAAACCAATTTTGAAAGAAATAATTCTTGCCGCCGGTTGTCCAAGTGGTAGTAGTGAAGTTACAAGGCAGGGGCCGGTGACTTGTGTTATAGCTGATGGAATTCTAAGTGTGGCACTTGAAGTAGCTGAAGATGTTGGAATTCCTATCTTATATTTTCGGACTGCAAGCGCTGCCTCATTTTGGATATATTTGTGCTTGCCTCAACTTATTCAAAACGGAGAGCTACCCTTCCCTGGTAAGTCATGAATCCAAGCTCTTTTTTTTTCAAAAGAAAGTTTATAAAAGGAAAAAAGAAGGAGAAGCTTTTCTTTCTAATCCATTGGTCAAGCTTATATAAGCTTTATGTCAAATGGATCAGACAATGAAATCATTGCTTTCCGATCCATTTAATCTAACTTGTGATGACAATGAACTAATTATTGGAGTTAGGGGCGGAGCTAGAGCTGAACTCAATAGCTTTAGTGGGAACTGGTATATGTATTAAAAGAATGTACTACATATGCACAAAAATTAAATTAATAACTCGAGCACCAGCACCTGAGACAAGAGTGGGTTGCCCTAGTAGTGAGCATCTTCCACTTCCAACCAAGAGGTTGTGAGTTCGAATCATCCCAAGAGCAAGGTGGAGAGTTCTTGGAGGGAGAGAGTCGGGGGTATATTGGAAAACAGTTATCTACCCCAGGGTAGGGGTAATGTCTGCGTACATTCTACCCTCCCAAGACCCCACTAGTGGAATTATACTGAGTTGTTGTTGTTGTTGTTGTTATAAGCACTAACACTTGAAGTCGTTATCCTAGAATTTAGAATCCATAAAATTCAAATCATAGCCGGAGTCTTGTATTCTTGTAATCATATTGAACTTAAAACTTGGGGTTTCAATTGATTTAAGAGGTTTGTTTAATTATAAGCTATAAACAACCATGTAAAATTAGTTCGATCGAGGAGCCAAATAGTTAATTAACATAATTTCATGGTGTATCGCCAGACTCCATATGTCATCTTATTCGCAAATTTGTATTGGTTTTGGATACTTCATTCAAATTGCAGGAAATGAACTAGATGTTCCAATTGCTAGTATAAAGGGCATGGAGAGCCTTCTCCGAAGACGCGATCTACCAAGTTTTTGTCGTGTGGATAGCGTAGATGTACCGATTCTCCAAATGGTGCTCACAGAAACTCAGAAGACTCTTAGAACCAAAGGGCTCATACTGAACACGTTCGAGGAAGTCGAAGGACCTATATTGGACCAAATTCGAAATCACTTACCAAAACTTTACAGCATTGGACCACTCCATGCGCACTTGAAGAACAAAATTGCATCAGAATCAATAAGTCAATCCATCCATTCTAACAGCATATGGGAAGAAGATAAGAGCTGCTTAAAGTGGCTTGACGACCAACCAGCTAACTCTGTAATTTATGTAAGTTTTGGTAGTTTGGTAACAGTGACGAAAAATGTGCTGACAGAGTTCTGGCACGGCCTTGTGAATAGTGGACAGCGGTTCTTATGGGTCATTAGGCATGACTCTATAACAGACAATGATAAAGAAGCTCAAATAGAAGAAGAATTGAAAGAGGGTGTAATTGAAAATGGTTATATTGTAAGCTGGGCTCCTCAAGAGGAGGTCTTAGCACACACTGCTATTGGGGGATTTTTGACTCATAGTGGTTGGAACTCGACTTTGGAGAGCATTATTGAGGGAGTGCCAATGATATGTTGGCCTCAATTAGCTGACCAGCAAATCAATAGCAGGTATGTTGAAGAGGTGTGGAAATTGGGGTTGGACATGAAAGATACTTGTGATAGAGTAATCATTGAGAAAATGGTGAGGGATTTGATGGAATTGAGGAGAAGTGAGTTCTTGCAAAGGGCAAATGATATGGCAAAATTAGCAAGAGCAAGTGTTGCTGAAGCTGGATCCTCAGATTCAAATTTAGCCAGATTAGTTCAGGACATAGTGTCTATGCAAAGGAAAAACTGAATGAGATGCACAACTTGTCGGAACAAGATTATTTTTTAAAGCCTGATTTGCTTATTATCACTCCAATAAAATGTAAATGAGTCGATGGTCTTTCGAAAACAATGTCTCTACTCTTTCGGGTAGGGGTAAAGTTTGCTTACACAATACCATCTCCATACCTTATTAGTGGAATTTTACTGAGTTGTTGTTTGTTTGTTGTTAAAATGTAAATGAGTCACATGTGACACTTATCATAAGTTTATATAAAAAGATTTACTAGTAACTCTTGAATTTTGCAAATAATGAATTTTAAACTATATTAAAAGAGAAAGCGAATATGACTAATTAAGATTGATGGTTAATTACGGGAGTTACTATTTTTGGTATCATTTCCTCCAATTTATTTTGTTCAGTTTTGCAGAAATTCGTTTTCCAAATCGGATCAATTATTGAGCAGGGAAAGGCACTCAATCGAGACTAGTTAATTGGTAAAATATTCTTCTACGGAAGTACCCGTTTGCAATATGTGCGAAAGTGCTACAACAGGGTGCTCATTTATTTTTGTAAAGCAATTATCTGGAAAGACAATAAAAAAGATAGTCTGGTGCACTAAATTCCCGCTATGCGTGAGGGTCCGAGAGAGGACCGAACCACAAGGATCTATGTACGCAGTCTTATCTGGATAGACAATATTGTATTTAAAATATTATTTGGAATATAATTTGAATTGACTGGCCAAAAATAATAGTTTAAAGTTGAATTTTGGGTCAACTATATGTTGAATTGCTGATTGCTCAAGGTTTATAAACAAAAGTACAACAAAATCATTGAAATCTTGTTGGCTTGCTTCTTGACAATGTATAAATTTGGCCTCCCAAATCCTACTCACTGAAATCTTTTTGGTTTGGTTTTAACTTCTTGCCAATAAATTTGACCTCCAAGTTCTATAGTTCAAAATCTAGGCAGTATTGTTATACATAAAGTATTTTTTTTTTAATGTATAACAATTAAGATTTCATCATAAATATTTTTCTCTGTTGTACCAATTAACACAAGTAGTAATAGCACGGGCTAACTACTTTACAGCTATGTAATTAAAAAACAGTCATTGTAATGAATTTTTAAATTTCATAGGTTAAACTCCATTATAAAGCTCTAGAGTTCACATAAAATTCCATGGCAATAACTATTTTTCAATGGGATTTTTACCTTCTTATACTACATATAAAACTTTATTACCCTCGCTAATCAAGTTTTAACTTAATTACATAGACATATACAATTTATCAATTATATACAATTAGTATTAATGAGTATCTCTTTATATTAGGAATTGAATAAGTATTTAGTTATCTCTCTCCCCCGTCTCTCTTTCTCTCTCTCTTCTCCCCTTCTCTGTTCTTTCTCCAATTTTCTTCCTTCATTTTTTTCTGCTTTTTATCCTCTTTCTTTTTCAGCAACTTCCTTTCATGTTAATCAATTGGTGTTCAAATTGAAATTGTTCATCAATAAATTGTGAAAGTATTTGATTCTCCACCATCGACAATCATTAAAAAACTTCAAAGCTTTGAATTCGAATTTGGGTTTTCAAAAACTATTGTTTATTTGGATTGGGTGTTGTTACAAACAATTGAAAGTCTTCTTTAGAGTTTATATTTCAATTTTGAGGGTGTTTGGTGAAGATAAGACTTGATTTTGTTCATATTGAAACTCGAAGAAGAACACACGACATACAATATACTTACGAAATTGTATTAAAGTTGTATGTAAATTGTATTTAAGTTGTATTCTGTTGTAATTATATATATTTTTCATTTTCATGTTGTATGAAAGTTGAAAAATTCTTGTATAATGTATGAATCGTTGTATGAAATTTGTATTTAAGTTATAAATATTATCTTTTTACATAAAGTTGTTGATATGTATCAAAATTACATTAAGAGGAGAAGTTTTGATTAGAATTTCAGAAAGGAAGAAGAACACACCACTGGCAAAATATATACAAATCATATACAAAATACATACAAAAGCCATATTGTATACAATTTATATGAAAATTGTATTGAAGTTGTGTGATGTTGTAATTGCATTTAACTGGGTAGAAATGATGTTTGAAAGTTGTAGATAATTGTAAATAAGTTGTTTACTATATATTTAGCTTTATGAAATTTTTTTTTAGTATGTATATTATTGTAGATATTCAAATTTGCATTAAATTTATACGAAATTTATTTTTAATTTGTATGTTGATGTACGAAATTGACAACCTCTCAATGTTGTAATGGAATCGGAAACTAAGTAAATGCTCTTTGCAGAGACATCTCTCTAGTGTGAATACCTAATTTTTGCATGCGTTTAATTCTCAGACAAAAAACTAACTTTTGGATGGTTTTAGTTGTTTTTCTTTGAACTAATTTGGGCATTTATATGTGAATTCCTTAATTAAAAAGTACCGAAAATATTGTTTACTTTTTATTTGTATATTTTAGTTTGGGCTAGTGTATTTTAGAGGGAAAGGGGATTGGGCTAGTGTATTTTAATTAAAATTGAGTCAAAATTAGCGGAAAATTTGAGCCCAATTCGGCCATACCCAGTCCAATAAATGGTCTGCCAAGACCTGATCCAAAAAGGCGTAGTTTCATGATTAACTACGTCGTTTCATTAAGTGAAATCAAGATCAAATCCTGAACACCTATTTACTCTAATCCAACGGTCCAAAATTGATTTCATTTGAGATATAAAAGGCCCTATAATCAGATTTTTGGCTCCATTTCACTCTCCCAAACCCTAGAGCCCCTCTCATTTCCTCCCTTTTACCTTTGCCGTAGACCGCCCCTCACCACAGCGGCGACGGCGTCCCCCAGTGGCCAAACGCCCTCCAACCAACGCCAAACTCTTCCTCTCTTCCTCCTCTACCCATATCTAAACCATACTGAGCAACAATAAATCGGCTCTGGTCTCAAAACCACTAAGGACAACTAAGCACAACCAATACACACAGTCAACAATAAGGGAATCTCCCATAGGTATGGACACATAGATGGGAGAACTCAAGGAATCCTGGGATACAGCCAAATATGGAGCAAAGTAAGAAGACACATAGGAATAAGTGGAGCCTGAATCAAATAAGACTGATGCATCTCTATGGCAGACCAGAACAATACCTGTGATGATTGAGTCAAATGCAACTGCCTCTGCCCTAGCAAGAAGAGCATAATATCTGGCTTGGCCTCCCCCTCTAGGGCGACCTCTACCTCCCGACCCCCACCTCTAGCGAGTTGCGCATGTGGAGTGGCAATTGGTGCGATAACCATGGACTGAGAAGCCTGAGGATTTGGTGGAATACGCGGAGCCTGAGTAATCTGTGGAGGTTCACCCCTCCTGAGTCTGGGACAATCCCTCACTATATGACGAGTTTCACCACTCAAAACAAGCTCTCGGGGGACGTGGCTATTATGGCTGGCTTGGGCCTGATCGACTGGACTGACCACTAAAAAAACCCCGTGCAGGAGGTGCACTAGACAATGGCGGTCCATAATAGGGAGCCTGGGGCCTAGGAGTGGCCGAAATACCACTGGAAGCTGAAAGTGTTGAATAAACAGGGCGGTTCACAAATCCCCTACCATGACGAGCTGCAACTAGGGCATGCGCACCACTATATGTGCCAGAATTTCGAGGTCTCTTGGCCTCTTGGCCTCCCACTCCTCTCTCTCCCGTGCCCACATACCCTCTAATCTCCTAGCGATCTCCACTACATGCTGGTATGTGATATCCATCTCCAACTCTCGGGCCATGCTAAATCTAATACCAGGGTTGAGCCCCTCGATAAATTGATGGACTCGCTCTCTAATAGTAGCAACCAAAGCTGGTGCATGCCTGGACAAATCACTGAACAGGACCGCATACTCTGATAAGGTCATAGGACCCTGGCACAATTGCTCAAACTCTGCACGCCATGCATCTCTGAGACTCTGGGAATAAACCCTGGCATCCTCTAAAGCCAAGCCGCTAAAAGTAGGAGGGTGGTACTTTTTGTACCTCTCGAGACTGAGCTGCTCCCCCTCAGAAGTTGTTGCCCTAGCCTCGGGATGAACTGGGGTGACCTGCTGCACTAGTATGACCTCTGTGACCTGTTCAACCTAGACTCGCCTCTCTAGGATACGGGCAGCAGGAGTTTGTGCTCCTCCCCCTGCCTAAGATGTGGTGGGAGCAAGTGGGATCAACCCTGCCTGAGCTAAAGTGCCAAACATGCTCAGAAACTAGGCGAGAGTCTCCTGAAGTGTTGGGGCAGTAACAGGCGTCTCAGGTGCCTACTCTCCTGCAGGAGCTACTAGTGGTTCCTGTATAGCAGCTTATACAGGTGCTCTGGTTGAACCACATTGATGTTCTCGGCCTCTACCCCGACCTCGGCCTCTCGCGGCTCTAGCAGGGGGTGCGGGTGTCTGGTAATCCGATCCGACGGTGCATGTCCTCACCATCTGTGAGAGAATAGTAAGACAGAACTTTAGAATCCCGAAGTCAACAATTTCGCACGATAAAGAATCAAAGAAATGAATCTTTTCCTAACAGTTCCATAGCTTCCTGAAGATAAGTACAGACGTCTCCGTACCGATCCGCGAGACTCTACTAAACCTGCTTGTGACTCATAACACCTATCAACCTAGAGCTCTGATACCAACTTGTTACGATCCCAAATTCCCTTCGTAGGAAGTTGTGAAAACACCTAGTCTCTAACACTAGGTAAGCCTATCAACATACAGAATAATTGAAATAAAAACTTAAAATCTCAAAACTTCGATAACTGCATAAATAAAATCTGTAACTCAAAATGCATAACTCCCAAATCCTAGTGAAATATAAGTCACAATCTCTAGTAATAGTACTAAACAATCTTATACATCACTGTCTAAGATAGTGTAATGAAATAAGGAAAAATAGGATAGAAGGGGACTCCGAGGCCTGAGGACGCGGGCAGGTGTACCTTTAAGTCTCCGAAGCAACCTCATCTCACTAATGCCGGGACTGATAGGAAGTACCTGGATCTGTACAAAGAGATGTACAGAAGCGGAGTATGAGTACACCACAGCGGTACCCAGTAAGTGCCAAGCCTAACCTCGGTAGAGTAGTGACGAGGTTAGGTCAAGGCCCTATTATAGATAATATTAAACAAGATGAAAGATATAACGATATAATGATAATTACAATGGAAATGAAACAATAAGAAATTTACGGAAAGTTAACAACACGGAATCAAGACAGTTAATACAACACTGAAGGAAACAAGGATTTATATGTTAAGGAAACAAACAACCAAGGCAAATACAGCAAATAGAGAAAGATCAACAAGGGCCACTATCGAGGTACCGCCTCGTAGTCCCAAATTATAAAAGTAAATCACAATATTTCCTTATATCACCACGGGAGCCTTTACATTTAGTTTTGAAAATCATTTTTCCCGAAATAACACCCCGTGTTTTAGCCCACCTTATCACACCGCATGGCTTCTAGTAGTTCCCCTACTAACCACGCGTATCAAGCCCACCTTATCTCACCGCATGCGTTTCAACACCAAGACCTTATACCACCGCATGCGTATCAATATCACAAAGTGTTTCAATTCGCACCTCAAGTGTCCAATATCACAACTTGCCAGAAAAAGCCAAACAATAACATAATTTCACAATAAGGAGCTTACGGCTCAACCACAATGTACACGAAGTCTCAACAATAACAACCGGAGAGTAACTCAATAAAATAATATTTCACAACTTACACTTTTGCCTCAATAGGAACCACGGCCTTTGTAACTCAATACCAAATTCAACAGTAAGATATCCCAAGAGTAGCAATTTCAAGTAAGGATTTAACAGTTTAATAATGAATACGGAATAAAAGAAAGCAAGTAATTCAACTAAACATGTAGGACAATTTGCGAATAAGAGGTAAAACAAGTAGACATGTGAAATTAGTCTAATTATGAGGACTACAACATGTTAAAGTAACTCAATTAAACCATGAAAGTAAACTACATAGCTAAAAATCGAAAATTTCACATTTAGCCTGTGTACGCACTCGTCATCTTGCGTACATGGCTTTCACATATCACAATTATCACAACAATACCATATTCTAAGGGGGATTCCCCCCCCTCTCCCCCTCCCCTACAAGGTTAGACAAGTCACTTACCTCAAACCACGCTAAATGAATCAACTAGAAGGTCTTTCCCTTGATTTTCTAACTCCGAACGGTTCGAATCTAGCTAAAATAATTTTGTACGATAAATATAACTATAGAAAACTAATTTAAACAATGAAATTATGATCTTTGTAAAGAATTAAAAATTCGACCCAACAAGTCACCCCGGGCCCGCGTCATAGATCAGGTAAATGGCTTTATAGGTCCTGCCGTAGAGCATGTTGTGACGATTAAAGCCTGCAGTTTCAGTTCTAATCAGAGGAAAGAAGTCTTTCGATCATAAGATAGTTGGAGTTACCTTTGATAATGTGTTAGCAACCCAGCTTCTCAAGATTCATCTTCTCAATTTTGGATCAGGAAAGCGAGTGATTGAGATTGAGTCATAATCTTTTCTTCAAAGATCCAATCTAAGGTCAGCACAAGTGAGCAGGTCAAGAATCAAGATTTGACTACAGAAGACACATATATATGAATTGGGTACTCTTACTTTGCAAACATATGTAGTTCTCTTCTCTCTTCCTTTTGATGTAATAAGCAAGCAGGAAGTAACAGTAACAGCAACAACAGTAACATCAGTAGTCTTAACTCCAGTGTCTGGTAGTCCCAGTTACTAAATTTTCTCAAAACTACACTGACATGATTCTAGCCAAGGATATGAAGGCAACCTCGGAAGCAAGGATGGGTCACGTTTTTTTCAAAATATGCTTTCATTGGAGTATTGTGTGAGCAACAATTAGCCATATCATTGACTTTTCTTTGCACGAAAACACTTCATGTTCTCGAGTAAAGAGGGGCAACTGTGAATACCTAATTTTTGTACGCTTTTAAGTCTCCGACAAAAAACTAACTTTTGGATGGTTTTAGTTATTTTTCTTTGAACTTATATGTGCATTTATATGTGAATTACTTAATTAAAAAGTACCAACAATATTTTTTACCTTATATTTGTATATTTTAGTTTGCATCTTTAATTTATATA
Source organism: Nicotiana tomentosiformis (assembly GCF_000390325.3). NCBI lineage: Eukaryota > Viridiplantae > Streptophyta > Magnoliopsida > Solanales > Solanaceae > Nicotiana > Nicotiana tomentosiformis. The sequence goes on along the minus strand of NC_090814.1, from coordinate 55,484,748 downwards.
TACCAAAAATATTTTTTTTCTAATCGTACATTTTTTAGAACTAAATAAGACTATAATTTCATTAGAGGAAAAAGGGATTGAGCTAGTGTATTTTAATTAAAATTGAGCCAAAATTAGACCAAAATTTGAGCCTAATTCGGCCATACCCGGTCTAATAAATAGTATGCCAAGACCTAATCCAAAACGGCCTAGTTTCATGATTAAACTACGTCATTTCATTAAGCAAAATCAAGATCAAATACTAACCACCTATTTACTCTAATTTAACGGACCAAAATTGATCTCATTTGAGTTATAAAAGGCCCTACAATCAAATATTTGGCCCCATTTCACTCTCCCAAACCCTATAGCCCCTCTCATTTCCTCCCTCTTACCTCTACCATCGTCCGCCCCTCCCCACGGCGGTGGTGCCGTCCCCCGGTGGCCAAACGCCCTCCAACCAACACCAAACTCTTCCGCTCCTCCTCCCGTACCATATGTAAACCTCAAATCCCTGAAATCCTCACTAATCTCCATAAATATAAGAAAATCTGTAACTCTAGCCCGCTTTTCTTTTTGAAATTTTCCGCAAACCACACCACCCCACCCTGCGATACTTACATGAACGGATAGAGCTCCTAAAGTCCTAGCTATTTATGCCAATCTCACCCCGAAACTCTGTCCGAATTCTGGCGATCACCTCCCGCTGCCGCCACTGCCGCTGCTCACTCTTCTTATTTTTCTTTCTTCCCTTCTTGCCTAGATTTTACTCGAGTGAGCTTTTCAAGCTGGCACGATACCTAGATCGAAACTAGTTCGCCGAACCTTTGATTTTGGTGTCTGCCAACGTGAAACATTTGCTTGGTGTTTGATTCATCATTGCCGGATATCCTTGGCATCTCCTCGCTACTCGAATTATCATCAAATCCCTTGCTTTGGTAAGATCCTAGTTCCTCTTTTCGTTTTCTGATTTTTTGTTTATGTGATTAGGTTTAGGTTTAGTTTAATTATATATTTCTTATTGATAGCTAATTCATTGCTCATTCTGATCATTGTCGATTCGTTAGATCATGTTCATTTTGTGCAATCGCTTAATTATCTGTTTGATTTCGCCATGAATTATTTCTATGATAGCAAGATGATTTAGCTTATTAATGTGATGTCACGACCCCAAATTCCCTCGGTAGGAAGTTGTGACGGCACCTAGTCTCTAAAACTAGGTAAGCCTATCAACATACGGAATAATTGAAATAACAACTTAAAATCTCAAAAGTTCGACAACTGCATAAATAAAATCTGTAACTCAAAATGTACAACTCCCAAAACCTAGTAAAGTATGAGTCACAAGCTCTAGTAAAAATACTGAACAATCCTATACATCAATGTCTAAGATAGAGAAATGAAATAAGGAGCCCACTATCACAACTTGCCAGAAAAAGCCCAATATCACAAAGTATCACAATTCGCACCTCAAGTGCCCAATATCACAACTTGCTAGAAAAAGCCAAACAATAACATAATTTCATAATAAGGAGCCCACGGCTCAATCACAATGTACACAAAGTCTCAACAATAACAACCGGAGAGTAACTCAATAAAATGATATTTCACAACTTAAACTTTTGCCTCGATAGGAACCACGGCCTTTGTAACTCAATACCAAATTCAACGGTAATATATCCCAAGAATAGCAATTTCAAGTAAGGATTTAACAGTTTAATAATGAATACGGAGTAAAAAAAGAAATTAATTCAACTAAACATACAGGACAGTTTGCAAATAAGAGGTAAAACAAGTAGACATGTGAAATTAGACTAATTATGAGGACTACAACATGTTAAAGTAACTCAATTAAAGCACGAAAGGAAACAAAATAGCTAAAAACCAAAAATTTCACATTTATCCCGTGTACGCACTCGTCACCTTGCGTACATGACTTTCACATATCATAATTATCACAATAATACCAAATCCTAATGGGAATTTCCCCCACACAAGGTTAGACAAGTCACTTACCTCAAACCATGCTAAATCAATCAACTAGAAGGTCTTTTCCTCGATTTTGCAACTCCGAACGGCTCGTATATAGCCAAAATAAATTTATACTATAAATATAACTATAGAAAACTAATTTAAACAATGAAATTACGATTTTTGTAAAGAATGTAAAAATCGACCCAAAAAGTCACCACGGGCCCGCGCCTCGGAACCCGGCCAAATTTACAGAAACCGAATACCCATTCGATACCGAGTCCAACCATACAAACTTTATTCAAATTTAAAGAGTTTATACCAATTTTTGTTTCCAATTTCCAACTCCAAAGTACCAATTAAATTATGAAATTATCAATAGATTCATGGGAATTAATCAAAAACGAGTTAGAATTCCTTGCCCCAAGGTTCTCTCTGAATATCCCTCTAATTTTCGCCTCAAACTGAGCTCTCTAAGTCCCAAAATGAATTATGGGTCCAACACTCGAATTTTCCCTTTTTCTGCTAGTTAAATCGCACGTGCGGCCCTACTGCCGCATTTGCGGGTCCGCACCTGTGGAATTTTCTCAGTTTCAGATACTAGAAAATTTTTATTTTTGATTTGGTTGGACTGATAAAAATTTCACTAGCTCTTAGTTTCTGGTGGCATGGATCTTCGATTCTTTTTTTTTTGACTCTATACTTGATTCCAGGAAGGGGGGGAGGGGGTGGGGGGGGTCAAAGAAAAATAAAACAGGCTCAAAATGGTTGACGAAGGGTATAAAGTATTTGGGTAGTAGAAAAAGGGTCTCCCAGCCTCAAGAATGCCAAACATTCTATCTCTTCCTAGGTTCGGCATTGATGTACATGACTGCCTTCTTGGTTTTGTTAGTTGTATAGCTCCGTAGTCAGTATCTTGTTCACAACAAATGACCTCTGATAATTTAGAGCCACCTATTCTTGGTCTCTGTCTTGATATGGAAAGATGCACTTCAGTATCAGCCAATCCATTTTAAATTTCCTAAAATGCACCTTCTTTTATGATTTGAGTTATCTTCCCTGATATGATTAGATAATGGTAGACTGTGGCCAAAATCCTTTCATCGATTAGTCCAAACAGACTTCAAAATTTTCAATTATCCTTAAGCTGGAATTCATGATAGGTCTGAGATAAATATCTTTAATCTTTACGGATATGACTGTTTTGGTTCCATGTGATCTTGACACATGCTTAACATCAAAGTTTTTTTCAACCTCTTACTTATCCTCCAAATGTTTTTCCTCAAATGTAGTAATTTAAGCAAACGAGTCCGCGAATAATAATTAAAAAAAGGGGTTAAAGCGTGCCTACTAATTACCTAACACTTAAATTAATTTGTTAAAAGGTAATTTTATTATTCAAGGGGAGAGGATACATTATTATTTTATTTGACTAACATATAGCATTAAACTTGCTTGGCTTATGCCTATTAAATTCCCATGGCATTAGGCCACTTATTAATTTATTGAACAAAATAGGCCAGCTTTGTTACTAAAAGAAGATGGGCAAACTCTTGAGTTTTATTGGTATTGGGCTGCTGTAATTTAGTATACAAAATAGGCCAGCTGAAATGGATTTATTTGGAACAATTAGCTATATAAAAGAAAATGGGCACCTTTGTTTGTTTAAAGAAAAATGGGCTAGATTTTGATTTATAGGCATTGGGCTAAAGAAACTGATTTGAATGGCCCAAAAGCATATAAGACCTCTTAGATATACTAATAACGAGGGATCAATCTTTTTTCTTTTCTTTTTTAAAATTTAAAAGCCCCATGATGTACTTCTGCCAAACTCTAAAATTACTAGTTGACAAAGTGTAAATTAATTAACATTCAAAATTTTCGATCACAAAATTATATACTTATCGAAACTAACAAAGGCAAAAATTGACATTCAATCAAGGACTTCATACATGAATGAACAAGAACATAACAAAGCTAAGAAATAAAATATAGATGCCAAAGTACTTTAAGAGAGAGCATGAATTTGTTAGTTCCTGTTAGGATCGTTAATCCGGGTAGTGCGAAATATAGCCAAACAACGGTATAATGACAATAACAAAGACAATTGAAATTGATAACAACGACAATTAAAGCATATAAAGAAGACACCATTTAACGTGGTTCGGTCAAAATGACCTACGTCCACAAGCGAAAAGGGGCAATTTACTATAACAATAAGAGTACAAACGAGAGTACAAAATTAGAGTAAATACTCTAATTAATCCCAAATACCCGAAGGGAATAACCTCACAAGATCACTCTAAAGAAAGGGTTCACACAAGTGCTTCCCAACACTAACTCTCATACAAAATACTATTAATAAAGGAAGAAAGGAAGAAACAAGAAATGAAGACTCAAGTCTTGTTGGTGTGTCTAAAATGAACTAACGGCCTTCCCTTTTATAGGCAAAAAAGTCTTGACCTCTTAGGTGTAAAAGAAGAGATACAACTTGTGCAAATGATGTCCAACACACAATGCAATATTTTTGGGTCCCAAAGAATATTGCCAACGAAGTCTACACTTTGCAAAGATACTTATGCTTATGTGAGATGAACTCCATTTGATAAAATAATGGTCATATTACAAATCTCCACCTTGGCCTAATTTTGGATGATATAGTAAATTTGCTCCACCCTCTCCGCAAAAACCCCAATGGGCATATGTCAAAATTTAATGCCATCAAAATCAGACAAGTTGTCTGATACCGAAACTGTAGTAGGGCCTATAACAGTGGATCCCAATAAAGTATACAACAAACCAGATCTGTGTGCTTTCATAATCACACGAGCACCTTGAAAAATTTTCCGAACTCCACCTTCACTAGTGAATTTACACCCAAGGGATTCTAAAGTGCCCAAAGATATGAGATGTTTCTTCAACTCAGGAACATATCTAACATCGGTGAGAGTTCTCACCACATCATCATGCATTCTGACCCGAATTGTACATTTGCCAATAACGTTACAAGTAACATTGTTACCCAAATGGACAACTCCACCTGCAATTAAATCATATGTAGAAAACAAGTCCCTTCTAGGACACATATGATATGAATAACCGGAATCTAAAATCCACTCATTGTCTAATCTGAAACTAGTTTCAGTTGCTAAAAATATAGTTCCCTCAATCTCATCAGTTGCTACACTAGCTTTGGCGGTGTCAGTATTTTTGTGCTCATTTTTTCTTTCCTTATGCTTTTCTTTATTTTTCAGCTTATAACATTCGGAGATAATGTGACATTTCTTATGACAATAGCGACACCGTAAATTATTGTATCTGGATATGGAGTCAGAGTTGCCCCTAACAAACAAGCCAACTTCCGCTTGAGTTCCACTAGCTTCTCGAGTAATATCACTATCTATCTGTTCCTTTGATTTTAAGATAGATTAAATATCCTTATAAGAGATATTATCCTTTGCATAAAGTATAGTATCTCTTATATGCTTAAAAGATGGAGGTAGAGAACAAAGCAGTAACACGGCTTGATCTTCATCTTTAATTTCAGCATCTATATTACTCAAATCCATAATAATGGAATCAAATGTGTCAAGATGAGAGAGAATAGAGATACCTTCACCCATACGAATTGTATAAATCTTCTGCTTCAGGTAAAGTCTATTTTCCATTGTCCTCTTCATATATAATGTTTTCAATTTTTCCCACATGCCTTTAGTTGTGGTTTATACAGAAACTTCACGTAAAACCTCATTTGAGAGATTTAAAATAATACCTGTATTTGCCTTTTTGTCTATGATGGCAAACTCCTCATTCGTCATTTTATTCGGCTTCTTCTCCTTTCCTTGCAACGCCAAGTCTAAGCCATCCTGAATTAGGATAGCTTCCATCTTTAATTGCCACATTCCGAAGTTTGCACTTCGGTCAAATTTCTCAACATAGGTCTTTGTTAGAGTCATTTTGGCTATTGAAACTAACCCGAATCTAACCGGCTCTGATACCAAATTGTTAGGATCGTTAACCCGGGTAGTGCGAAATATAGCCAAACAACGGTATAATGACAATAACAAAGACAATTGAAGTTGATAACAACGACAATTAAAGCATATAAAGAAGACACCAATTTAACGTGGTTCGGTCAAAGTGACCTATGTCCACAAGCGGAGAGGGACAATTTACTATAAAAATAAGAGTACAAAATTAGAGTAAATACTCTAATTAATCCCAAATACCCTAAGGGAATAACCTTACAAGATCACTCCAAAGAAAGGGTTCACACAAGTGTTTCCCAACACTAACTCTCATACAAAACACTCTTAATAAAGGAAGAAAGGAAGAAACAAGAAATGAAGACTCAAGACTTGTTAGTGTGTCTAAAATGAACTAATGGCCTTCCCTTTTATAGGCAAAAAAGTCTTGACCTCTTAGGTGTAAAAGAAGAGATACAACTTGTGCAAATGATGTCCAACATACAATGCAATATTTTTGGGTCCCAAAGAATATTGCCAACGAAGTCTACACTTTGCAAAGATGCTTATGCTTATGTGAGATGAACTCCATTTGATAAAATAATGGTCATAGTACAAATCTCCACCTTGGCCTAATTTTGGATGATATAGTAAATTTACTCCACCTTCTCCGCAAAAGCCCCAGTGGGCATATGTCAAAATTTAATGCCATCAAAATCAGACAAGTTGTCTGATACCGAAACTGTAGTAGGGCCTATAACAGTGGAGCCCAATAAAGTATACAACGAACCAGATCTGTGTGCTTTCATGATCACACGAGCACCTTGAAAAATTTTCCGAACTCCACCTTCACTAGTGAATTTGCACCCAAGGGATTCTAAAGTGCCCAAAGATATGAGATTTTTCTTCAACTCAGGAACATATCTAACATCGATGAGAGTTCTCACCACATCATCATGCATTCTGACCCGAATTGTACCTTTGCCAATAACGTTACAAGTAACATTGTTACCCAAATGGACAACTCCACCTGCAACTGAATCATATGTAGAAAATAAGTCCCTTCTAGGACACATATGATATGAATAACCGGAATCTAAAATCTACTCATTGTCTAATCTGAAACTAGTTTCAGTTGCTAAAAATATAGTTCCCTCAATCTCATCAGTTGCTACACTAGCTTTGGCGGTGTCAGTATTTTTGTGCTCATTTTTTCTTTCCTTATGCTTTTCTTTATTTTTCAGCTTATAGCATTCAGAGATAATGTGATATTTCTTATGACAATAGCGACACCGTAAATTATTGTATCTGGATATGGAGTCAGAGTTGCCCCTAACAAATAAGCCAACTTCCGCTTGAGTTCCACTAGCTTCTCCAGTAATATCACTATCTATCTGTTCCTTTGATTTTAAGATAGATTAAATATCCTTATAAGAGATATTATCCTCTGCATAAAGCATAGTATCTCTTATATGCTTAAAATATGGAGGTAGAGAACAAAGCATTAACACGGCTTGATCCTCATCTTTAATTTCAGCATCTATATTACTCAAATCGATAAGAATGGAATCAAATGTGTCAAGATGAGAGAGAATAGAGGTACCTTCACCCATACGAATTGTATAAATCTTCTGCTTCAGGTAAAGTCTATTTTCCATCGTCCTCTTCATATATAATGTTTTCAATTTTTCTCACATGCCTTTAGCTGTGGTTTCTACAGAAACTTCACGTAAAATCTCATTTGAGAGATTTAAAATAATACCTTCTTTTGCCTTTTTGTGTATGATGGCAAACTCCTCATTCGTCATTTTATCCGGCTTCTTCTCATTTTCTTGCAACGCCAAGTCTAAGCCATCCTGAATTAGGATAGCTTCCATCTTTAATTGCCACATTCCGAAGTTTGCACTTCGGTCAAATTTCTCAACATAGGTCTTTGTTATAGTCATTTTGGCTATTGAAACTAACCCGGATCTAACCGGCTCTGATACCAATTTGTTAGGATCGTTAACCAGGGTAGTACGGAATATAGCCAAACAACGGTATAATGACAATAACAAAGACAATTGAAGTTGATAACAACAACAATTAAAGCATATAAAGAAGACACCAATTTAATGTGGTTCGGTCAAAGTGACCTATGTCCACAAGCGGAGAGGGACAATTTACTATAACAATAAGAGTACAAAAGAGAGTACAAAATTAGAGTAAATACTCTAATTAATCCCAAATACCCTAAGGGAATAACCTCACAAGATCACTCCAAAGAAAGGGTTCACACAAGTGCTTTCCAACACTAACTCTCATATAAAACACTCTTAATAAAGGAAGAAAGGAAGAAACAAGAAATGAAGACTCAAGTCTTGTTGGTGTGTCTAAAATGAACTAATGGCCTTCCCTTTTATAGGCAAAAAAGTCTTAACCTCTTAGGTGTAAAAGAAGAGATACAACTTGTACAAATGATGTCCAACACACAATGCAATATTTTTGGGTCACAAAGAATATTACCAACAAAGTCTACACTTTACAAAGATGCTTATGCTTATGTGAGATGGACTCCATTTGACAAAATAATGGCCATATTACAGTTCCAATTCCAACTTCCAATAGATGCTTCTAACATATTCACACAAGGATGTAATTGAAAATATATAAAAAAAAGTTTAGACCTTTTGAGATGACATCTTCTTTCAAACCAAATTTGGACCTAACTAAAAGTAGTCAAATCTAAGTGTAAACCTTGTCTTTCCAAGGTAAAATAACTAAGTTCTAACACTTAAAGTATTTATCGTCCTACAAAGTTAAAACATTAGACAGACTTAAGTGGCTAAAGGTATTCATAGCAGATTCTATGAACATGATAAAAAAAGACGGGAATAAAACTTTCAACACCCAAATTTTATGTGCCAACTGGAAACTAAAAGCATTTTGGTTATTTAACCGACATTCGTACATGGATAAACATTACTCTATTCTTAAACATGACAAAAATGCACTGAAACTAACAAATAAACACAAAGGAAGCTCTGAACTTTATTTTCGTAATATTCAGAATACCTTGAGAACTACATAGTTAAGATAAATACCAAGAGAAAAAAATGAGTAACGAGCAGCAAAGCAAATTCTGAACCTTTGTAATATTAAACCAGCTTACTTCAAACCAGCAAACATCTCAAGAAAAACCCGAAAAGTTCAGCAAAACACAATTGAAACCTTTAACTAACAAACCCAGAAATTGTCTAAAAAGACCTTTCTATTTTTTCCCCACGTTTTGTGATCTAAGAATCACTCACAAGCTCATAATTTTCAGTTGTTAAAGGATGCTTCAGCTGCTGATTTTTACCCTCAAAGTTATCTTTTTTAGAGTGTAAAAAGATGTCTAGAGTGTGATAGAGTGTGTGTGTAAAGTGAAGAAAGAGCATACTTTAAGTAGGAAGTGAAAAGCACTTTTTTGGACCGGATTTTGTTTACTAAAAATCTTGTAACGACTCGACCGATCGTTTTGAGTTCTAGCGTGTTGTTCGATTGTTTGAGGCCTTGAGAAACTTCACTTCATGTATTAAAACTTGTACGTATGGTCGGTTTCGATTTTTGAGAAGTTCAGGGTTGATTTGAAGAATAATTCTCAATTCAGAAGCTTTAAGTTGGAAGAGTTGACCAAGATTTGACTTTTGAGTAAACGATCTCGGAATCGGGATTTGGAGGATCCAATAGGTTTGTATGATGATTTGAGATTTGGGCGTAGGTTCGGGTTGAGTATCGGGTGATCCGAGAGCATTTCAGCGCTTATTGTAGAAAGTTAGCATTTAAAGGTTTAGAATTTTCTTAAGTTTGATCATGATTTGACATTAAGGCTATCGGTTTCGGATTTTGATTTCGGGACTTGGAATAGGTCCGTTTCGTCATTTGGATCTTGTCTGCAAATTTTGGTTTCATTTGGAGTTGATTTGATGTGGTTCAGACGCTTGGTTGCAAGTCTAGAAATTCTTGAAGCTCATTGAGATTTTCATGCGTCTTGGCATTCGATTCGTGATTCTAGAGGTTATTTTGGTATTTTCATCGCGTGAGAGAGTTCATGTTATGTTTTTTGACTGGTTTGTGTGATTGGACAGGGTCTCGGGTGTGTTTCGGATGTGTTTGGGTTGTGTCATGCTCTTATTTGATGTTTCAGGATCATTTTCATAGGTATAAAGGATACTATATTGAGAAAATGACCTTTGATTTGTGATTTTATTAAACCATTAGATCCGTATCGTAATTACGGAGTCATAACAACAAGAATTATCGAATTCCAATGTCGTATGTGAGAGTTATGCCCATATCCGTATCGAAAAGGATTACTGGTGTTGCTGTGCTCAGGTACCGCAATTGCAAAATTCTATTTGCAATTGCGAAGATTGTAGATTTTTGCCTTTGACAAGTGCGAACGTTTGTTCGCAATTGCGAAGTGCCTTGGTTCGCAAATGCGAACAAATTCGCAATTGCGAAGCCTGTAGATTTTTGCCTTGGTTCGCAATTGCAAAGTTTGTAGATTTTTTCTTGGTTCGCAATTGCAAACGCTTGTCCAAAATTTCAAGGATTCTCAAATGCGAATCATGTGTCGCAAATGCGATATCTGCACCTGGTAAAAGGGCTGGGAGACGGGATTATAAAGACATTCTCTCATTTTTGGAACCCTACGCTCAATAGGGGCGATTTTCAAGAGGGATTTTCATCTACAAGTAATTTTGTTTAATTTCCAACTATTTTACATGATTATAGATGGGATTTAACATCAAAATTAGGAGGATCAAAGTGAAATTTTAAGAAACTTTAGCTATGTTTTAAGAAATGAGAATTTGAGTGTTGAAAGTCGATTTGAACTCGTACTTTTAAACAAAATGCATGTATGGACTCGTGAGGTTATGGGTAATATTTATTTTGCAAAAAATTTCGGAATCCGGGCATGTAGGCCCGAGGGTTGACTTTGTTGACTTTTCGAGGGAAGATGGTGATTTTTACAAATTATTAAATTATAAATATTTGAGTATATTTTGATTGATTTGCATGTTGTTTGACTAGTTTCGGGTCGATGAGCATCTGTTTGAGGTGCTAGAGAGGCGTTGGAGCCGGTTATGGAACTTTGGAGCGAGGTAAGTCTCTTGTCTAATCTTGTGAGGAGAAAATTACCCCGTACGTGTTATTCTTGTTATATGTTACATGTTGTGGGAGCTACGCACGTATAAGGTGATGAGTGTCCGTGCGTATGCTAGAATTTCTGGTTATGTCCGGGTAGACTTAGATTCACGCCATGCTTTAACTGTACTCACTACAAGAAAAAAGTCCTTTTAGCGGCAATAATTTAGCGGCTATAAGTTAATTGTTACTAATATATTGTAACGACCCAACTGATCATTTTGAGTATTTGCACTTTGCTCGGTGGTTTACTGGCATGAGTAGCTCCGTATGATGCATTATGACTTATGTGAATCGTCGGTTTTGATTTTCAGGTTATTCGGAATTGAATTGGAAGAATAGATTTCATTGTTGAAGCTTTAAATTGGAATAGTTGACTAAGTTTGACTTTTTATGAATTTGAACCCGGAGCGACATTTTGATGGTTCCGGTAGGTCCGTTGGGTGATTTTAGACATAGGAGCGTGTCCGGATTGTGATTTGGAGGTCCATAGTGGAATTTGGCTTGAAATGGCGAAAATTAGATTTTTGGAAATTTTGACCGGGAGTGAACTTTTTGATATCAGATCCGTATTTTGGTTCCTGGAATGGGAATAGCTTCGTTATGTTATTTGGGACTTGTGCGCAAAATTTGAAGTCATTCTGGATTGATTTGCTATGTTTCAGCACGAGTTTTGGAAGTTGAAAAGTTCAAAGTTCATTAAGTTCGATTTGAGGTGCGATCAGTCGTTTCGATATTGTTATGCTTGATTTGAGGGCCCGGGTAGTTCCGTGTTATGTTATTGGACTTGTTGGTATATTCGGACGGGATCCCGAGTGGCTCGGATGAGTTTCGGACGAGGTTCGGATCACTTTTGTTGCTTAGTGCGTTGCTAAAGGGTGCTTGTTCTGGTGTGATCGCACCTGCGACTGGTTTTGCGCAGGTGCGATGGTCGCAAAAGCGACAATGGAGTCGTAGGAGCGAAGGTGTTGCTGGGAGCAGAAGTCCACATAAGCGGAGGATTTACTCGTATTTGCGAAGGCGTAAATGCGGTGAGAGAGGGCGCACGAACGAACGTCAGCGCAGGAGCGTAATTTGGACTCGCACCTGCGTGTGCGCAGCAGCGGAGTTTCTACCGTAGGTGCGAAGGCTCACCTCCATTACTTCTCCATAGAAGCGTGCTTTTGGTCGCAAAAGCGACGCCGCAGGTGCGAAAGTACTGGGCAAAATGATAAATACAAGGGTTCGCGATTTTGGCTTCATTTTAACATTTCCAAGCTCGGATTGAGGCGACGTTTGGAGAAATTTTCATCTTGTGGATCGGGGTAAGTGTTCTTTACTGATTTTTGATTTTATATCACGAATCTACCTTCGTTTTTGGTAATTGGATTGTGAATTTTATAGAGGGAATTAGGGGTTTTGGCCTAAAGTTTCATAATATGAATTTTTAAGTTTTGAACATCGAATTGGAGTCAGATTTGAGTGAAACTAGTATGGTTGGACTCGTAATTGAATGGGTTATCGGATTTTGAGAATTTTGTCGAGTTCCGAGGTGCGGGTCCGGGTTGGAATTTTGGCCGATTTTGGGCTTCTGATTCAAGAATTGATATTTTTCGATCGGGATTGGTTCCTTTAGCATTGTTTAATGTATTTGAGTTGTTTTTAGTTAGTTTTGAGCCGTTCAGAGGTCGGAACGCGGGGGATGACATTTTGGAGCACCGCTTGGCTTGCTCGGTGTTGGAATTGGCTTGTTCGAAGTAAGTAACTCTTCTAATCATGGAGCTGAGGGTATGAAAACCTGAATATACGTATTATGTGTTTGGTATTGAGGTGACGCACGTGCTAAGTGATGGGCGTGTGGGCGTTCACCGTGTGAACTGTGATTTCCGTTACTTCTGTGGTACTGTGTAGTTAACTGAACTTGTCTGAAATCATGAAATCTTTACGTACTAGAGTTATCGAGCTGTGATTATGTTAGAAGCCATTTCTAGGCTACATGCTTATCCTGTTGGGACCCACTGAGGTCATTTCTGTTGTTGAGTAATCTGCTTTCATTGCATTCCATACTCAGTCATATGCATTCACATGAATATCATATCTCAGTCTATGTTGTTATTTATTGATACATCATATCATTATTTTCGTGCTAGTATCATGACATTGTGAGCCTGTGAGAGAGAGACTGGAGAGATTGATAATTGAGTGAGGCCGAGGACCTGATTGAGAGGATAATTATGGGATGGCTGCATGCCGCAACAAGCCATATTGGATTTATATACTTTATTATTATGGGATCGAGTTGCACGTCACAACATGCCATATTGGCTTACTATAACACGTGAGTTTTTCGTGCATTACGTGAGTTGTCCGTGTGATTCCAGATATTGATATTATGACACATGAGTTGTCTGTGCAACACGTGAGTTGTCTGTGCGGATTATAACGCTTGGGCTGTAGGAGCCCCTCCGGAGTCTGCACACCCCCAGTGAGCGCAAGTACCTACTGAGTGTACAAGTACAACTCGTCGTGATGACGCCTATCTCAATACTAGGCAAGCCGACAATCTCAATAAACCACCATATCTTTTAAGTTTAAAAACATAGTATTTAAATTTAGCGGAAAAAAAACTCAAAAATACACATATAAACACTCCCCAAAACCTGGTGTCACTGAGTACATGAGCATCTAGTATGAATACAAGTCTGGAAAATATGGTATATAATAGTCTAAGACCAAATATAGTAAACAAGGAGATAGGGAAGGAGAGACAAGGTCTGCGAAACACGACAGCTACCTCTGAATCTAAAAAAAATCAATTGTGCGAGAGAATTAGCACCCGCTATGTCCGAAAATACTTGGATCTGCACATGAAGTACATGGTCTAGTATGAGTACAACCAACTCAGTAAGTAACAATAATAATTAAGGAACTGAAGATAGTGACGAGCTACACAGTTATATTTTATTTTCAGTAATTCCAGCAAAGAATAGACATGCTTTCAAATCCAGCATTTTACGTCAAATCAATTCTATACAGTTCAAGTTCATGTATTCCGGATATAAAATCTTTCACAAAATTTTACAACAATGACAGATAGCAACTAAGTGCAACAACAAATGAAAAACAAGTACAACCTCTCAGGAAAACAATCACTCACTGGGCTCCCAGCCCTCAACACTCACACTCAATGGGTACTCGCGCTCACTGGGGGTGTACTGACTCCGGAGGGGCTCCTACAGCCCAAGCGCTTAATCCGCACAGACAACTCACGTGCTATAGTATCAATATCTGTATCTGCACGGACAACTCACGTGCTATAATAAAGCCTATAAGGCCTGCTACAGGAGGGAAGCCCCGATCCACATAATAATAAAGTATATAAAGCCAATATGGCCTGCTGCGACGTGCTGCCCGATCCCATAATTATCCTCACAATCAGGCCTTCGGCCTCACTCAGTCATCGATCTCTCCAGTATCTCGAGCTCACAATGTCATGAAACTAGCCCAAAATGATGATATGATGAATTAATAAATAGCAACAGAGACTGAGAGATGATATGAACTGAATGAACATGATTGAGTATGAATTTTAATTTAAATAATTAATTCAACAAGTACGCGACCTCTGCGGGTCCTAACAGTACTATCACATAGCCTAAGCATGATTTACAGTCAAATTTCTTCAATACATAGAGAACATATAGCTAACAACAAGGTATTCAACTTTACAGTTTCACGGGACGAATCAAGTCACAATCCCCTCGGTGCACTCTCACACGCCCGTCACCTAGCATGTGCGTCACCTCCAAAATAATCACATGATACAAAATCCGGGGTTTCATACCCTCAGGACCAGATTTATAACTGTTACTTACATCAAACCTCGAAATTCTTATTCCGCTAAGCCTTTGCCTCGTGAATTTGCCTCCAAACGCCTCGAATCTAGCCACAAATAATTCGATTCAGTCAATAAAATTTAATTCCATAAGAAAAATGCAAATTTTCCATAAGAATCTGAAATTTAACTCAAAAATCGCCCGTAGGGAACATATCCCGGAAACCGACAAAAGTTACAAAATCCGACAACCAATTCAATTACGAGTTTAACTATACTAATTTCACTCAAATTCGACTCCGAATCGTTGTTCAAATCCCAAAAATTTATTTTATGAAATTTTTATAATTTTCCCCCAAATTTCCATCTCAAAATACTGATTACATGATGAAAACAACGATATATTCATGTATGTTAACCAAATCTGAGTTAGAATCACTTACTCCGATGAATTGCTTGAAAACCCACGAAGAATCGTCTCAAACCGAGCTCCCAAGGTCCAAAAATGAAATAACAACCTAACCCTCAGTTATATAGTACATTCTTTGAACTCACCATGTGCGGTCCGCACAATTCCAAGTGCGGCCGCATATCCCAGCTCATGCGGTCACACAACAATTGTGCGGTCGCGCTCTCTTGGTGACTGCACTGCCAGGCTTTAGTATTTTGGCCATAACTTTATCTATAGATGTCCAAATGATGAATTCCTTAACATTATGTAAACTAGACACGAAGGTTACAACTTTATTTTTTGAGTCATCGCAAACTTCCTCGTAGATCAAAAGATATAAGATTCCGAAGTCGGACCAGCGAATCTGAGAGTTCCTGAGTGCGTCCGCACACAAAATTATGCGGCCCGCACACTCCTCTGT
Organism: Nicotiana tomentosiformis; assembly: GCF_000390325.3. Taxonomy (NCBI): domain Eukaryota; kingdom Viridiplantae; phylum Streptophyta; class Magnoliopsida; order Solanales; family Solanaceae; genus Nicotiana; species Nicotiana tomentosiformis. The sequence continues at coordinate 55,468,975 of NC_090814.1, read as the reverse complement.
GGCCTGAAGTGCGGCCGCACACAAAATTGTGCGGTCCGCACAATTCCCCTGAGTTCCGCACTTCCCTTTTGCCTCAACACTCCCAAAGTGTACGGTCCGCACTTCCAGAGACCCCCAGAACAACATTAGAGTGTCGAAAAGCCCGTACTCGCTCAAAACTCACCCCGAAACTCACCCGAGCCACTCGGGATCCCGTTCAAATATACCAACAAGTTTCATAACATAACACGGACCTACGCGAGGCCTCAAATCACATCGAACAACATCAACACGTCGAATCGCACATCAAATCAAAGATCTATGAACTTTAAACTTTTAAATTCTATATCTTATTCTGAAACACATCAAATCAAGTCCGATTGACCTCAAATTTTGCACCCAAGTCATAAATGACATAATTGAGGTATTTAAATTTTTAGAATTGGATTCCAGCCCCGATATCAAAAAGTCAACTCCCCGGTCAAACTTCTAAACTTAACTTTCTATTTTAGCCATTTCAGGCCTAATTTAGCTACAAGCTTCCAAATAATTTTCCGAACACACTTCTAAGTCCAAAACCACCACACGGAGCTATTGAAATCTTCAAAATTCAAATCCAAGGTCGTTTACATATAAGTCCACATCCGGTCAACTTTTCTAACTTAAGTTTTCAATTATGAGACTAAGTGTCTCGTTTCACTCCGAATTTCTTCCGCACCCGAACCAACTAACCCGATAAGTCATAAATCAATTATAAGAAATAAATTGAGCAGTAAAAGGGGGAACAAAGCTGTACTACTCAAAACGACCGGCCGAGTCGTTACAATAATATGGTGCCTTCTTGGATCTAATTCCCCACAATGTATTCAAGAGTTGCTATTTTTGTTTGACCAGTTGCATTCAAAAGTGTTATTGTAAATAAATTATCAATTACAACAATGAAAACTGAGGTCTTGTGAGTTGGTCTGGAGTTCCTTGTGACATACGAATTAATTTAGTTTAAGTCTCTAGTTCACTTTTCCCCAAATATGTTTTAAGCTTCTACTTTGTATTTATTTGAATATATGTATAAAAAATGGTGTTATGGGGTAGTAATAGATGTGAGCACACCTTCTACCTCCTCCAAGAAGGTGAAGTTAATTTTTATGGAGGAAATGACATTTAAAATTTTATTGAAGTAGTTGTTATTTTCATTTTAAATTTTATCTTATCTCTAGGTTTTACTTACTCTTTACTTTAGTCCTTTTTGTGTTATTAACTTAAAGAATGAATACTTTATTAAGTTGTTGCTTATGTAGTGATGGATACTTCGGCAACATAATATTCTCTGAGTTATTTAGGCCGCAGGGCTCATCAGTCGTAACAAAGTCTTCCTTCGCGTTATTGCCTTCCCAAACCTTTGTTATAAGTACTATTGCAGTTTTTTTTATCTATCAGTGTAGTAACACAATCATGCATAAATATATATATATATATATATATATATATATATATATTTATTTATTTATTGAAATTATAGGATGTCTGTTAAAGGCAAGTGAAGGAAAGTATATATATATATCTTTGTAATCTAAGGAAAGTGATGTAGCTACTCTGACTCGATCTCATGAATTCTTATTACAGAACGTTTGTTTAAGTTAAGAAGTTGCTGCTTTAAAGTGATTTCTAGTAGTGGACCTCATGGTTGTTATAGCCATTAAAGGGTGTTATTTATTATTATTTCCAAATCTCTTATTTTTTTGGAGCATTTAACGAGACATGGAAACACTAGAATTGTTCATATTCATGAAAATTTTGAGTTGGCAATTAACTAACATATACTATGTTTGCATTGTAGGTCTTGAGGAGGGCTAGCATACTTGTTCCATATCTTGCGATTAGAACATCTTGAATGATGTGCATTCCAAGGAAGTGTGTTCTTTTTTCAGATGTAAAATGACTTCCATTAGTTTGTTGATTTTTTATGGATTATACATCAACGTAGTTCTATGAATTTAGTCATGGACGTGATAAAATAGATGCTTTAGAAATTAGAAGAGTGTCATGTGATAAAGTGTCCTGTCAAAGTTATGCCAATCTTCTATATTCCACTTTTTAGTTCTCAAACTTCCTATTTCAAAGTGATAGAACTTTCTTGTTTTATATATGTAATCTCAGCGAGAGCATTTCGCATAAATGTCTTAAGGATATAAAAGATTTCAATTAAATTATTAAAATATATTTCTTAGATTTTTGTTAATTGAACCATGAAGAAATAAAAAATATAGGAATTTCAAGTTGATGCTTTTCCTTTCATGATAAGTCTTTCCTATGGGTCATCACTTTTTTCAGTTATCATTTGCCTTTGCAGCCTTTCCATATGACCTTGAATACCCTTTGAATTAAGTTTCAGGTATTCTTTCTTTACAATGATGTAGAGAGTTCCATTCCTTTGATTACATATCGATGAGCTATTTGTCAAAAGATCTCTCATTTAAATTTTTTTGAATTTATCCGGTTATTCATAGTTCATCTTATTCCTTTTTTATTTTTTCTTTACCAGTGAAGGTTTGTAAGGAAAAGAGCTTGGATTAGCTGCTATTCTTAACTTTGGCTTCATTGCTTGATTGCACATCTAACTATGTCTTAAGTCTGCACTCAAACTACTTCTACCCCTTGTGAGTTGAAAATAAGTATATTTTAACGGTTCTTTAATTTCGATTGTTGTCTTCTGATGCAGCATAATCTTAGAGCTATTTGCCTTGCAACAGATAGGTCTTGCTCAGTTTTTCAACGTATCTGTAATGTCTGAGAAACATTGCTTCCTTTTTAACCAGAACATTGACCCTACCAGAAACAAATCGACCAAACTGTAGTAGAAACTTTGCAACATAAAGTAGGTTCCTTTATCTTGTCGGAATAATTGTCGTAAAGTAGGTTCGCTTATTTGGTGTAAAAACGATATTTGGTTCCAAATATTTTCTTTTAAGATAGTTTTACTGCTCCATATTTTGGAAAACTCTAGACATTAACTAGAAGTGTTACGGTTGGAGGCTACTTTCACAAACTATTCACATGTAGGCTTATAATTGTTTTACATTAAATTTCATCTTTTGACGTTCACTTTATTATTTCAGGTCATACAATATGATGTTCAAAGACTTAGCATGTCGAAGATTTCAATAAAATGAAGAGTTGTTGAAGTTGTTTGATTGCTTTGTATTTATTGTTTTATTAGTATTGGTATTCAAGTACGATCAGTTATACTGACATTAGTTATTTGGTTGAAACAATATATTTTATCATTTATGTTGTTGATACATTAATATTAGGAAGTAGTACTTTGTTTTGTTACTCAAGATTTAATGAAATATACTATGTTGTTATGAATATAGGTATGTTTTGTTACGATTTGCCAATTGGCAGATAGTTTTACGGGAATAAATTGTACTTTTAATTTACCCCTAGAAGAATGATTTTAATTGATAATTTAATTGGATTTAGCAGCAATCATTTTTGAGATGGATTTAGTAGCCATTATAATTGGACAAAACAATTGATGTTAAAGCTTGTAATTTTAGCGGCAATTAATTGGATTTACCAACAATAATGATTGACACTAAAGTGTATACTAAGCTTTTCTTGGAATGGATTTAGTAGCTATTTTAATTGCCAATAAAACATGTGACCTTTAACGGCAATAAACGATACCTTTACCAACACTTCAGCGTATGGCCGCTAAAGGCTTTAGCGACCCCAATTACAACGGCTAAAAAATTATGGCCGGAAAATGTTTTTGCGGCAACAAATATTGCCGCGAAAGGGTTTTTCTATTGCCGCGAAAAACCCTTTTTGTTGTAGTTACTATTTGAGTTATCCTTGCCTATTTATTTACTTTATTTCATATTATAACCTGATACTAGACTCGCGCAGAGTAATGGACTCTCTATTTTAAGATATTCGACGAGCTATTTGATTTGCCGCAGAAAATTATGCTTCCCTTACGAATTTCTCCTGCGTTGTGCCTATTCATCGAAAAGTTTCCTTAACTTTCATAAGTCAAACGTATATTCGTGAGTGGGGTCAAGGACCCGTTAATGCTCCTTATTCTAATGGGATCAGACCGTTCGTCTCGACAGGATCATGTTTCACACTCTTATGGGATCGGGCCGTTCACCTCGCCAGGATATTATGGTAACACACTCTTATGGGATCGGGCCGTTCGCCTCAGAAGTATCATGTATCACACTCCTATGAGATCGGGCTATTCGCTTTGGCAGAATTCTGCGTAATATTAGACAAAAAGCTAGTGTATCCTAGTAGATGCTCATGTACTTGTGACACCGGGTTTTGGGGTGTTCTAGAATTTGTTTATGATTTTGCTTACAATTGAGACACTTTTACTTTATATTTTACTTAAATCATACGTATCTACGATTTTTGATGCATCGATCTCTCTATCTAATAAGATTCATGATTTTAAAAGTAATAAAATGGCCAATTAAGTTGGTTGTTCACCGTTGGCTTGCCTAACGGCAATGTTAGGTGCCATCACGACCTATAGCAGATTTTGGGTCGTGACAAATCTTTCCAAAAGGACTGATATTTGTTTACCAAAAATCTGCCAAAACGACAATCCAAATAGGAGAAAGGACAGTCCCTTTTCACCAAGTTTAGACACAAAGAAAGTAATTGTACTATTGGCATGCTTTGAACAGTGAAAACAAACTAATGTGTACCCTAATCTCATCATTAACATAACTACCCTCCATCTTTTACAAACTTAGTACCAACCATGTGATTCAAACCAAATTAAGATAGAAAGAACACATAACCAGACTCAATAATTAAGCTAATAATCAACTAAGAGAAACTCAGAACCTAATAACTAAAAATCAAACAAAACAAATGTATTATGCGAACTAACTAATTAAAACCATCAGCTTACTATATTACATACAGACTAATTATTTCATTAAACAACTATGAGTAAATAAAACTCTTAACTAAACAGAAATTAATCACATGCAATGACCCGTTCGATGATTTCAAATATTTTAGTCTCGATCCCATAAATTATGCTTCCTCTATGCTATATCGCGGTAATAAAACTTGTCGGGGTGGTTGGTTTTGGTTTTGGGTGAGTTTCGGAGTGAAAGGGGACAAAGAGTCCCTAAGCTGGAGGTTTAAGTCGTAGAAGTTGACCATAGTTTGACATGTATGAAGATGACTCCGGAATAAAATTTTGTCAATTTTAATAGCTTCGTAGGGTAATTTTGGTCTAAGGAGCGTATCCGGATATCGATTTGGAGGTCCGTAGGTCATCTCGGTGTGAATTGACGAAAATTGAAAGATTTTTGAAAGTTTGACCGGAAATGGACTTTATTGGTATCAGGGTCAGATCCCGATTCCGGAAGTTGAAATAGGGATATAATGTCATTTGTGACTTATGTGCAAAATTGTAAGTCAATCCGAGTTGATTTGGTATGAATCGACATCAGTTTCGGAATTTGGAAGTTCATAATTGCTTAGGCTTGAATTTGAGTTGCGATTCGTAGAATTTGTGTTGTTTGATGTGATTTTTAGCCTCGAGTAGGTCTGTTATGTGATTTGGGACTAGTCGGTATCTTCGGACAGGGTCCCGGGGGCCCCGGGTAGGATTCGTCGAATTCGGAACAATTTGGACTTGCTGAGTCTTTGCTGAAGGTTGGCAGTTCTGGTGTCTTCCCACCTGTGGAGGGATTGGTCGTATGTTCGGGCTCACAAAAGCAAGCATTTGGTCGCAAATGCGGAACTGGGCATGCTCAGCTGGGGGGGGGGGGAAGTAGAAAATATTCTGCAGAAGCGGCTTCGCTTCTGCGATGGGGAGAATCGCATGGGCGACAATAGTCGCAGGTGTGACACTTTTCGTTGCAGGCGCGCACGCGCAGGAGAGACCCTTTTCTCGCAAAGACGGAGAGTGAGTAATTTGCCATGATGGAGTTCGGGGGTTCTTAGGATCAGTTCTTTCCGCTTGCGGAGTTTGCCTACAACAACAATTACCAGTCGGGCATTCAGATGGCCCCATATGAGGCTTTGTATCGTAGGCGGTGCCGGTCACCAGTGGGTTGGTTCGAGCCGAGTGAGGCTAGGCTATTGGGTACAGACTTGGATCAGGATGCTTTGGAATAAGTTAAATTGATTCAAGATTGACTTTGTACATCCCAATCCAGACAGAAGAGATATGCAGATCGGAAGATTCACGATGTTGCATTCATGGTTGGGGAGCGGGTCTTGCTACGGGTTTCTCCCATGAAGGGTGTTATGAGGTTCGGGAAGAAGGAAAAGTTGAGCCCTAGGTATATCAGACCTTTTGAGATTTTTGAGAGGGTTGGAGAGGTGGCTTACAGACTTGCACTACCACCCATTCTAGCTGCAGTTCATCCAGTATTCCATGTTTCTATGCTTCGGAAGTATCACGGTGATCCGTTGTAATGACCCAGCCGGTCGTTTTGAGAATTTAAGTCCCATTCGGCGGCATAAGGTCCTTAGCAACTTCATATTATGTGTATTGACTTATGTGCGTGGTTGAATTCAGTTACCAGATGATTCAGAGTCAAATTAGAAAAAGGATACAAGTTTTGGAAGCTTAAGCGGTAAAAGTTGACCGAAATTTGACTTTTGTGTAAACGGCTCCGGAATTGGGTTTTGGATGATTGCAATAGCTTCGTATGGTGATTTTGAACTAAGAATCGTGTCCAGACTAGGGCTGGCAAGTGGGCCAGTCCCGGGCCAAGTGGGCCGGTGTCACGACCCAAACTAACCCCTATCATGATAGCGCTTATCGTGGAACTAGGCAAGCCGACTCATTTCCAAAACAAACCGATATTCTCATTTCAAAGATAATTTTAATGTTATTTAACATAAAAACCTTCGTAAAGAAGTTCCCAATCAAAAATAAAAGTGCGAAAGGAAAAGCCCGACATCGGGGTGTCACTAGTCATGAGCATCTACTACGATCTGTCTAACAATATCAAGGCTAACTCAGCCTGGAAATAGCTAAATACAACTAGAGGAAGATAAGAGGGAGAAGAGCAGGGCTGCGATTGCCAGGCAGCTACCTTTCTATCCTCGGGAAAATCTGCAATCAGAACAATCAACAACCGCTACCGTGTCCAGCTACACCTGGATCTGCACACAAGGTGCAGGGAGTAACGTGAGTACGCCAACTCAGTAAGTAACAACATTAAATAAAGACTGAGCAGCAGTGACGAGCAATAAAACATATAACGTTCATATTATGAAATCTCAGTAAAGTACAACATGCTTTAAAAATCAATGTTTGAGTCAAATCATCTCGTTCAAACCCGGTTTCAGTAAAAATCATTTAAAGATATTTTTCCAACAATATTTTCTTTTTCAAACAAAGGCTCAATGCAAAGGTGAGCAAAATAATGAAATCATAAACAGCCCCTCGGGCAAAACATCACTCATATACAGCCCATCGGGCAAACCTCACAGTCACTCTTGCCACTCGGGCATACCTCACAATCACTCTTGCCACTCGGGCATACCTCACAATCACTCATGCCTCCCAGTCACTCAGCACTCGGCACTCGCACTTAGTAGGTACCTGCGCTCACTGGGGGTGTGTACAGACTCCAGAGGGGATCCTTCATCCCAAGCGCTATAATCTGCACGGACAACTCACGTGCGATAATAATAAAGTATGCTGCAGGCGGGCAGCCCCGATCCACACTCATCCTCACAAATCAGGCCCTCGGCCTCACTCAGGTATGCTGCAGGCGGGCAGCCCTGATCCACACTCATCCTCACAAATCAGGCCCTCGGCCTCACTCAGTCATAAGTATCTCAAGCCACTCGGGCATTTCAGTAAAACAGGGCATTCGGCCCAAAAATTTATATGCATCAAAATAGAGTCATAAACTGAGTTATGCGGTAAATAAGCATAATTATGACTGAATATAGATTTTCAATCGAAAATAATGAGAGGATGGTAAGAAACAGCCCCTAAGGGTTCAAACAGCATTGGCGCAAGGCCCAAACATGGCATTCAACCCAATTTACATAAATCTTTCTAAATCATATAAGTATCAATGGTTTCAACAAAGTATGCAACTTTACAGTTGCTATGGGGCGGACCAAATCCCCAACAGTGCACGCCCACACGCCCGTCACCTAGCATGCGCGTCACTAAAAATAGTAGAATGATACAAAATCCGGGGTGTCATACCCTCAGGACTAGATTTACAATCGTTACTTACCTCAATCCGAGCAATTCTTTATTCCAATAAGCCTTTTCCTCGCGATTCGGCCTCCAAACGCCTCGAATCTTAGTCAAAATAATTCGATACAATCAACACGAGCTGTAGGAATCAATTCCATATGAAAATGCCAAATTTCACAAATAAATCCGAAATTAACTCAAAACTCAACAGTGGGGCCCACATCTCGGAACCCAACAAAAGTTACAAAATATGAACGCCCTTTCAACCACGAGTCCAACCATACAAAATTTTCTAAATTTCAACTCCGATTCGGCCTTCAAACCCTCAAATCAATTTTTGAAACATTTCTATTCTAATCCCCCAAATCATGAAACAAGTGCTGGAAATAATGTTAGATTCATGAATAACGGACCAAATCATGTTAAGATCACTTACCCGAGTCCAATTTGTGAAGTTTGCCTCTGAAAATCGTCCAAACCGAGCTCCCCAACTATTTTTATGTCAAAAATGGCCAAAAGACCCGTTTATAGAGCCTCTGACGTTTTCGAGCGTCACAGGTAGCGTGGGGCGCTGCCTGTGACACAATTTCCAGTACCTTAAATATCCCAGCGCCAGGGCTAGCGCCTCATGCTACCCTGGGCTCTCGCGACGATGGAAAATCTTTTTCGATACGGAAATGGGCATAACTCTCTCATACGATGTCCGAATTCGACGATTCTTTTTGGTATGGCTCAGAAATTTCAATACGGATCTAATTCTTCAATCAAATATCAATTTGGAACTCATTTGCTTAATTTGATACCACTTATTCTCGAAGAAACGACGTCGAACGTTCTTGAAATGCCAAAATTAAATTTCGTTGACCACCCGAAATTCACCCGAGACCCTCAGGATCTCAATTAAATATACCAACAAGTCCTAAAACATCATACGGACTTACTCGGGGTCTCATATCATGTCAAACGATGCTAAAATTACAATTCACACCTCGATTCGACCTTTTGAGTTTCCAAACTTTTCAATTTATAAATCTTGTGCCAAAACATGTTAAATGAATCCGGAATGACTTTAAATTTGGCACACAAGTCATAAATGATATAACGGAGCTATTCCAATTTCCAGAATCGGATTCCGACCCCGATATCAAAAAGTCAACCCCGTGGTCAAACTTCTCAAAAATTAAACTTTCGGCATTTCAAGCCTAATTCCTCTACGGGCTTCCAAATAATATTCCGTACACGCTCCTAAGCCCAAAATCACCATACGGAGCTATTTGAATCATCAAAATTCAAATCCGAGGCCGTTTACACATAGGTCCATATCCGTCCACATTTCTAACTTAAAAGTTTCAATTATGAGACTAAGTGTCTCATTTCACTTCGAGTTCCTTCCGTACTCGAACTAACTAACCCGGTATATCATAATATAGCTTAAGAGGATAAAGGAAAAAGAAATGGGGGAAACAGGGCTATAACTCCCGAAACGAACGGCCGGGTCATTACATCCTCCCCCACTTAAACATACGTTCGTCCTCGAACGTACCGAGAGTTGTTCCAAAAGCCAAGAAACGGCTGTGTAACTTTCCCATGCACATACCCGGGGGTGATCCCACGTTACCCTATCCCATACAGGTCCGATAGCACAGCATAACTAAAATTCCTCAATTCAACCTAGCCCACAAGCCTTCGAATCAAATTTCCGACATCCGAAATTTCTTATAAGATTAGAAGTTCGCATCTACATACCGTATAAGTCAGAACAAGCTGTACCAAAAGCCGTAACCATATCTCAAATACTCAAATTAAAATACCTCATAGCTCGAATGCTCGAAGCAATGATTTCAAATCACAGTATCGACTCAAATAAACCCAGTGCTGGTAATAAACCTCATATCAGACAAAACCTCATTCTTAAACCTTCGTACACTACCGATGATGAAGGAAACATACCGAATTCATAACCATTCATTAGACCAACAGGTCATGGAGCTCCCGTTCCTTTAACAAGAACTATAGCCAATTTCAAAGCCGACTTCCAATATTATCCTCCCAATTATACCACAATCAAATCCGATAGCATCCATTCTAGGCCCAATGACCTCGTCTCATCCCACACGACCACTCCAGTGACATGACACATCACTACAATTTAAAGCCATAACTCGTGCAATCCATGCACCAGATAGCAACATTCCAAGTGTACCCAATCGTAACAGTGACCCAAATAGGAGAAACGTTCCGCAAGCTCGACGAGTACCACCCCGACGCAATGCTAAGAACCCATCACACACCGCAGAACCATAACATATGAATCTTACACAAGGGATCATATTTCTACATAACTCTGCTGCAATACGCGACCTTATCCAAATACTGGTCCATATGAAAACACCTCAAGCCACCCTGCTAAAATCAATAACCATGCGCAATTCGACATCAAGTACCCAAAGTGCATTACCATAACCACGGAGAAGCAAACTACACCATGCCACATAAAACTCGAAAGAACATAACCAATACGTCATCAACCAAGCAATATCCAATACTATTCTCGCTCAAATTCCGCTATAAGGCTACAATAGAGCCGCACCTTATGTGCATATAACCAATGAATCACAACTCCTCGTAGCATAGAAGAGTAACTCACAGATCATTTCAGAACACGAATAAGCTTCACATCAACCGAATGGCACATCCTTCAACAATAGTAGTATGGAGTCAATCAATCCTGCTCGGTGTAGAATACACATCCTAATTGGGCCTACCAACGGGCCCCCAAATCAACTATGGTCAGCCACCAATAGATAAACAACCTCCGAAAGTCCACAATGACGGAATCATAATACCTTCTATCATCTGGCTAGCTCCGGCCACAACTTCACAGTCCAAAACCATGAAACAATCTGCTCATGAGAACTCCCAATCTTCAATTCCATAGAACACATGAATCACCCTATTTGATTCCACCTCCACTGCCCGAATGCCTAACACTTCTCTCATACACAATCCTCCTACGAGAAATACTTTGAAACTTCTTCCGTGCCACCTGGCAAAAAGTTTAATACCAACAGTCGATCAACCAGGAGAGTGCCGCAATACCAGTGAAGTACCCATAAATCAAAACACACTGCCCCTTCTGAAATGTACACTCTCATCAAGATATACCAGATAGTAATATCATTTACCTAGTCATCGGATACCGTTCATGCTGCCTAAGAATTTATGTCCTTCCCTTCAAAACTGAACTGTGACCTTGTACATGTAAATCCTATTCCCGCATAACACCACATCTAATATGCCATCATGTGACAAACATAAGAATTCTATTATCAACTCCGAGTCACTAGTAAATTACATACCTTATTAGTGAGAAACCTCTTTCTTGCTTCTTTCAAGGAGGAAATCATAACACACAACACGTTCCGTACATCGTTAGAAAATATCCGGTTCAAACCATAGTAGAAACCATCATGAACACTTTAAAATCCATTTGCACATAACTAAGCTATCTGAACTAAATTCCTCTAACTCCACCAAGCCACACAAGTTGCCAAATCCGAGAGCATTTCCATGAAACCCCACGTCATAAGTACCCAAGGAACCGATCATACCCATTACTATGCTAACCCAACCTACTACCAAGCTGTCCTATTTCTCCAAGTCCTTTCCAAATTGCCTTCAAATTGTGATTTTTTTTCCTTGTTAGAAAACTACTATCCTTAACTAAAACTTGCCCCACGAACTCTAGCATAGAATCACACTGCCCTAAGGCTTATAAGCCGCTGAATTCCCTTTTTATGTATCACAAAGGTTCCACAACCAAAATGCTTACTCTGATGAGGCTTCATGTGATCCTAAAATTGTTTCCTTCACCTTCTTGATACTGAAATGCATAATTCACAATGATATAAATATGTCACAAGTCTCGACACCGTTTAATGCAACTCCTAGTTTTCTAACCATATATATAAATCTTGAATCCATTGGAACTATTCTTGAGAGTCATCCACTATACTCAAATCTCGAATTAACCGAACAAACAGACCGAAATGACCTGTGCCCCATTAGCACACCAACACCCAAGGGAAATAAAGAGTAACACACACTCCTACGCAACCGAGCAAATTCCCGCTCCACGTACACTACATTCTTCGTGAATAACCACTCAATTATTTTATGATCCTCCTATAACCATAGAGTGTAATACAACTTGTGTCCAAAAATTCCTTTACCCGAGTCATCCTCGATCTTGATCTCTGCAAGTCATAACTGATTCACCAGTATACCCCGAACCAAAACTAATACGACACATAACCGTGCAATCAACTCGTCGATAGCAGACTCCCCTACTTAGCCCTAAGCTGCAATTATATAAAATTAGAGCCCGCAAGGATTTCTCCTTCTCAATTACCAAGATCTCGCACCGTTGACCTGCCAGACTTCTCGAAGTCTTTTATTAAGCCTTTCATGAACATTCTGAATCTCCATCCAAAATCACACACGCGACCTCCTACTAGGTAGCATGTAATATTCCTCGCAAAAGCTTCATCAACATCACGCCACCGTTAGCTGCACATAGGAGATAACTCACATGTGGAATTCCTTACTGACATCTTCCAATGACACTGCACTGAGTGCAACGACCACTAAATCTGTAAATTCTCCTGAGTTCATGCTCGCCCACCATTTGTATAAGTCTGCACTTTCCCTATTGACATCAATTGTACGTCAACAATACCTTACGAACTCAAGTCATATTGCACCTGACACGATAATCAAATCTTCACGCCTCTATTCATTTCAAATACACTCCTTTCTGCCATATTCAATTTTTTTTTGAACACTAACCATTACTTCAAATAGAGTCTGCAGGACGATTCACATACTAACATGATTCCAAACCATTCTACACTCTCTCAAGACGCACAACTACCCTACCATTGAATTCATATGCCAATCTACCACTCTTACTTCAGTTAAATCACCTCATTTAAGAAACTTCTCAATCTCTACTTGTCCCACTTGACCTTCTAGTACTTCAACGACCGCAAAATACTTCCCGTCATGTCTTCCCTCATACTTTGCTACCCAACTACTGCATCAAATTGAAAAGCATCTCTGTCGCACCTAAACCAATAAAATGTTACCGACTTTAAGTCTCTTCGAAGATCACCTTTCTCGAGCCATCAACATCAGAAATACCCACCACAATTACTACACAATCAGTTACTCTTCTTGATTCCAAACTCATTGACAAGACATGAGAATTTAATTTGTCCCAAAATTTAACAACGTGAAAGATCCTTCAAAACATTCACTCGAGACCGTACGTCACATCAAAATGAAAATCAAGCATCCAATGGCCTTCCTTTACATTTCAAGAAAACACTTCTCGTCACATTCAAATCATCTTATCACATCCCGCAGTTACATCATACTCATCACAAAGCCATTCCACCTCTCATCGAGCCACAATTTCCACTCGTAGTGGCATTACCGGACATAGGAGTCCAAATGTATAGGTTACAACTGAAGCTACCGAGCCAAAACTGTGGTCTAAACCTGGCCTCAAGTCCTCCAGACTGGCCCATTTCCAAAATACATAACACATCTCAAACATCGTTCGTAGAATCACAAGTTGGCAATGTACAACTGATACCGAGCGCTCATGTGCACATACGAGATGCATGGAAGGAATTCAAAGAGTTATATTTCAAGCTAAATCAATTTCGCACGATAGAATACAAGGAAGTGAAATTTTCCTAAGGGTTCTGCAGCCTCCTGAAGATAAGCACAGACATCTCTGTACCGATCCGCAAGACTCTACTAAACCCGCTCATGACTCGTGAGACCTATGTAACCTAGGCTTTGATACCAATCTGTCACGACCCAAACTAACCCCTGTCATGATGGCGCCTATTGTGGAACTAGGCAAGCCGACTCATTTCCAAAACAAACCGCTACCGTGTCCAGCTACACCTGGATCTGCACACAAGGTGCAGGGAGTAACGTGAGTATGCCAACTCAGTAAGTAACAATAATAAATAAAGACTGAGAAGCAGTGACGAGCAATAAAACATATAACGTTCATATCATGAAATCTCAGTAAAGTACAACATGCTTTAAAAATCAATGTTTGAATCAAATCATCTCGTTCAAACCCGGTTTCAGTAAAAATCATTTAAAGATATTTTTCCAACAGTTTTGTTTTTTTTTCAAACAAAGGCTCAATGAAAAGGTGAGCAAAATGATGAAATCATAAACAACCCCTTGGGCAAAACATCACTCATATACAGCCCATCGGGCAAACCTCACAGTCACTCTTGCCACTCGGGCATACCTCACAATCACTCTTACCACTCGGGCATACCTCACAACCACTCTTGCCACTCGGGCATACCTCACAGTCACTCATGCCTCCCAGTCACTCAGCACTCGGCACTCGCACTCAGTAGGTAACTGCGCTCACTGGGGGTGTGTACAGACTCCGGAGGGGATCCTTCATCCCAAGCGCTATAATCTGCACGGACAACTCACGTGCGATAATAATAAAGTATGTTGCAGGCGGGCAGCCCCGATCCACACTCATCCTCACAAATCAGGCCCTCGGTCTCACTCAGGTATGCTGCAGGCGGGCAGCCCTGATACACACTCATCCTCACAAATCAGGCCCTCGGCCTCACTCAGTCATAAGTATCTCAAGCCACTCAGGCATTTCAGTAAAACAGGGCATTCGGCCCAAAACATTTATATGCATCAAAATAGAGTCATAAACTGAGTTATGCGGTAAACAAGCATAAACATGACTGAGTATAGATTTTCAATCGAAAATAATGAGAGGATGGTAAGAAACAGCCCCTAAGGGTTCAAACAGCATTGGCGCAAGGCCCAAACATAGCATTCAACCCAATTTACATAAATCTTTCTAAATCATATAAGTATCAATGGTTTCAACAAAGTATGCAACTTTACAGTTGCTACGGGGCGGACCAAGTCACAAATCCCTAACAGTGCACGCCCACACACCCGTCACCTAGCATGTGCGTCACTAAAAATAGTAGAATGATACAAAATCCGGGGTGTCATACCCTCAGGACTAGATTTACAATCGTTACTTACCTCAATCCGAGCAATTCTTTATTCCAATAAGCCTTTTCCTCGCGATTCGGCCTCCAACCGCCTCGAATCTTAGTCAAAATAATTCGATACAATCCACACAAGCTGTAGGAATCAATTCCATATGAAAATGCCAAATTTCACAAATAAATCCGAAATTAACTCAAAAATCAATAGTGGGGCCCACATCTCGGAACCCAACAAAAGTTACAAAATATGAACGCCCTTTCAACCACGAGTCCAACCATACAAAATTTTCTAAATTCCGACTCCGATTCGGCCTTCAAACCCTCAAATCAATATTTGAAACATTTTTATTCTAATCCCCCAAATCATGAAACAAGTGCTGGAAATAATGTTAGATTCATGAATAACGGACCAAATCAAGTTAAGATCACTTACCCCAGTCCAATTTGTGAAATTTGCCTCTGAAAATCGCCCAAACCGAGCTCCCCAACTATTGTTATGTCAAAAATGGCCAAAAGACCCGTTTATAGAGCCTCTGACGTTTTCGAGCGTCACAGGTAGCGTGGGGCGCTGCCTGTGGCGCAATTTCCAGTACCTTAAATATCCCAGCGCCAGGGCTAGCGCCCCATACTACCCTGGGCACTCGCGACGATGGAAAATCAATACGGATCTAATTCTTCAATCAAATATCAATTTGGAATTCAGTTGCTTAATTTGATACCACTTATTCTCGAAGAAACGACGTCGAACGTTCTTGAAATGCAAAATTAAATTTCGTTGACCACCTGAAATTCACCCGAGACCCTCGGGATCTCAATCAAATATACCAACAAGTCCTAAAACATCATACGGACTTACTCGGGGTCTCATATCATGTCAAACGATGCTAAAATTACAATTCACACCTCGATTCGACCTTTTGAGATTCCAAACTTTTCAATTTACAAATCTTGTGCCAAAACATGTTAAATGAATCCGGAATGACTTTAAATTTGGCACACAAGTCATAAATGACATAACAGAGCTATTCCAATTTCCAGAATCGGATTCCGACCCCGATATCAAAAGTCAACCCCGTGGTCAAACTTCTCAAAAATTAAACTTTCGGCATTTCAAGCCTAATTCCTCTACGGACTTCCAAATAATATTCCGTACACGCTCCTAAGCCCAAAATCACCATACAGAGCTATTGGAATTATCAAAATTCAAATCCGAGACCGTTTACACATAGGTCTATATCCGTCCACATTTCTAACTTAAAAGTTTCAATTATGAGACTAAGTGTCTCATTTCACTCCGAGTTCCTTCCGGACTCGAACCAACTAACCCGGTATATCATAATATAGCTTAAGAGGATAAAGGAAACAAAAATGGGGAAAATAGGGCTATAACTCCCGAAAGGAACAGCCGGGTCGTTACATCCGGTCCAAACGGTCTCGGGTCCCAGGCCGGTCCCAAAATAAACGGGCCAAACGATCCCGGGCTAAACGGGCTTTTTGTAGGGATCGGCCCGGGACCGGGACAAAAGGATGTTAAAAAAAATATCTAAGACAATGCTTTGTAAATTTTATTATAGAATTGTGATCTAAATTTTAATATTTAATATCGAATATATATAGTATATAAGATGTATATATAGTATATCGATATAAGTTAGTATATATAGTATATATATATATATATATATATATATATATATATATATATATATATATATATATATAAAAGCTATATTCGATAAGCTATATATACATCTTATATACTATATATAAGATGTATATATATAGTATAGTATAGTATAATATATATATTAAATGTATAATATATATATATATATATATATATATATATATATATATTGCAGATAGCAGATATGCTGATCATTTTAACAGGATCAAGTGGCTGGCGGTAATCCGCCATGCCTTCTCAATTTAACTAAAACAGAAATTACCCGTTTGACCGGGAACTGGACTTGTTTCATACCTCTCATCTGGCTTTTATATGCCTGGAAGGTTTCCACCACTTAAAGATTTTTATCTTAATTTATTTGAGAATTCTTAATCTAGCTAATTCAGTACCCTTATATTTAAAGACTGGCGGTAATCCGCACAATCATTATGGATAAGAATTGAAATATACTTGAATTTTATATATAGTTTAATGACTGTATGGAAGGTTAAAAAACCTTTACTCAAGCAAGGGGTCTGTCATAATATAATACATACTTTTATTGAGTCCATGTGTCTAGCAGTTCTAACCGTGAAAGAAGATGCCCTTTTAACTCCTTTATCGGGCTGAGGTTCACGGCTGGCTAGACGAAGCCACTAAGGCAAAGCCAATGAGAGCAGTGTTATATCAGACTGTACCAACCATCTTGACACCAAGTCAAAACTCTATATATAAAACTCATTTATATTTTAATAGATGCCGTCGCTTTCATGGTGTATATAGGAGAGAAGTTAGATACTCAACATAGATATGATGTCTCTTAGCCGGACATCGTCACGGCCAGAGAGGAGAGACTAGAAGGAAAAGAAAAACTAATTAAGAAGGAAATATGTACCTTGTGGCCAAGATGCAAGGCCCTGAAGATAAAGAACTAAAAACTTTTATTTACTTGTTCTTCTGTTACAATGAGCAAACTACAAACTAACTCTTACTTACAACTTAGAGAGAGAGAGAGAATTCTAGAGAGAGAGGGTCTCGACTTCTTCCTCTGAAGAATGAACGAATGAATTCTATAAATAGAAAAAGAAAAGGAATCTATGAACAGTAAAAAGTGGGTCCCGTGGGTCCCTGTTACAGTGTTTCTACTGTTGAAACAGTGTATCTACTGTTGATGAACAGTGTATCTACTATTTGAGTGGGGTCCGGCGGCTTCACTGTTGCTGTGGGTCCGGCGGCTTCACTATTTTTGTGGGGTCCAGCTGTTTCACTGTGCTCGTCTCTTTTCCGCTTCTTTCATTTTGCGGATGAATTCTTCTGCATCATTTAAGTCTTCTTCAGATAATATTTTTTCTGCTTCAATGGGCTGAGAATCTTCAGCGATATCATCGTTGCTTGTTTCACTTTGCATTGACGTATCTGATTTTTCGTATTGATTAATGGAATGAAGTAAATTTCTTTTGACCTCTTCCAAGTAAGCGTTAATCATTTCTGCTTTATCTCCTTCTTGAAAGGAGATTCTTCTGGCAATATGCCTAACTGAACTATCATCAATTACCTCTTTTTGAGGTTTGCTAAAATATTCCTGGATTTTTATTTCTATTGAATCCAAGAGTTCTTGACCATATAATGTCTTTGTTTTGGGATCCTTCTTCATTAACTTGTCCCAAAAGTTGTTGTAAAAAGTCATGTATAAGCATGGGACTTGTTCTTCGGTGAATCCGACTTCTGGATTCCATTTGTGTATCCAGGGAATAGAGAATTCCAGAAAGAAATAAATCTGGTTGATTTTATCAGGGTAATATATATGATCTGAGTGATATAAACTGTTTATAAAAGGGGAAGTTTTTATCCATTCTTTGTATAACTTGAGAAATGGATCTGGTAAATTTTTTATTGTTGGACCGTGGTATGACCACCAGTTCAGAAACCAATTAGGAACAGTTGCTGCAAATATCTTTGCACATACTTTTATAAATCAAGTATGTTTGTGTCTATCATTATTGTAGTATAACACTTTATCAAAGGCTTGGATATAATCCCAATAGGTAAAATTTATTTTATTTTTGTTAAGGCTTATCTGCCTTTCTTTCATTGTGGATATACCCCAGTCTTCAACAGATATAATCTGTTTAATTATAATCTTCGAGAAGTTATAAATGTTCTCGTCTGTGCTATACCCAGAAAAGTGCTGAAAATCTGCACTGCCAGTATTGGTTAGTATTATTTCATAGTATGAACGAGTTTTGTATGACTCACCCGGATAATATAACCCATTTATTAAATACCTTTAGAATATTTTCCATGGTTCTTCTTTTCTTTGAATGTCAGAGTTTTCTAAGAGAAATATTATTTCTCTTTTTGACACTTTCTCATATGACTTGATATCATCATTGTGATCTTTTTGTAATGGAAGCAAAAGTATTACTTTTCTTAACAGAAGTATCTTTCTGTTTTTGAGCAGTCAAATATGCCTGCAAATGTGCGTATAACGGACTATCTTTTGAAATATCTTCTAGATGGACGGATGGTCCGATCGATGATTCTTCTCTGAGAGATATCCTCTCATTGACTAAACTCCTTCTTCCCTTTTTTTATAACTGGGGAGTTTGATGAGGATCCGTATGACGATCCTGAAGGTGATGACCTTCCTCTGGACTGCAGGGACGATCTTCCCCAACCTCTACCTCTTCCCCTACCCCAGGGGGTTCCATCCTGTAAATATTCACGGGATAAGAAATTTGGCAAGGAATTATCAATTCCCTTTTTATATTGTATTTCAAAATCAAAAGGGGCTAATTGAGCCTGCCATCTTGCAAATATTATTTTCGAGGCATCATGTTTAAAATCTTTGTTAAACATATATTTAACAGATTGTGCGTCAGTTTTTATCAAAAACTTTTGATTGTATAAGTCGTCCTGAAATTTTAAAACATATTTTACTATGGTTAACATTTCATGTGCCACAGTAGCGTATTTCCTCTGGGCTTCAGACCATTTACCAGAGTAGAATCTAATCACATATTCTTGTTTATCATTGGGATTTATCTGTTTCAAAATCCCTCCGTAATCAATATTAGACGCATCAGTCTCTATAATCTTTTGCCATGCAGGATTAGCAAGGGTTAAGCAAGGTAAAGATTTAACACGTTGCTTAATATTTTAAACCAAAGTAGTATAATTATCAGTCCAAGGATTTTTATAATTCTTTTTTAGCCTATCATATAAGGGGGCTAAATCTCATGACAAATCTTTATAAAAAGGTGAAATATAATTTAAACTTCCCAAAAATCTTTGTAACTGAGTTCTATCAGTAATAACATCAGGAAATTTTGAGGCAAAATCAATCGATCTTTGAATAGGAGTAATCTTTCCCTGACAAATATAATGTCCTAAGAATCGAATGTTAGTTTGGAATAAACTCATTTTTTGTTTTGAGATTACCAAACCATTTTGTATAACAATTCTTTTGAAAATATATAAATGCTTAATATGCATTTCAAGTGTTTTGGAAAATACCAAAATGTCATCGATATAAACAATGACGAAGTCTAGATAGGGTTTGAAAATATCATTCATAATTTTTTGGAATTCCGAAGGGGTATTTTTCAGACCAAAAGGCATAACATTCCATTCATACTGACCAAATGGAACATTAAAAGCAGTTCTATAAGTATGCTCTTTAAATATTTGAATTTGCCAATAACCAGATTTTAAATCAAATTTTGAAAATATATTAGCATCATATAATCTAGATAAGAAATCTATTTTATTAGGAATATGATACCCAACCCATTTCAAATATTTATTCAAGAGCTTATAATTAATGACCAATCTAGGAACACCACGTTCCTTTTCAGCTGCGTTATTAACGTAAAAAGCTGTACAAGACCAAGGAGATTTTGAGGGTTTTATCAAACCCTTTGATAGCAAACTATCAATCTCTTTTTTGCAAAATTCTACCAATTCTGCATTCATCTGACAAGGTCGAGATTTAGTAGGAATATCATCCTCAGTGAAATTATCTTCATATGGAAGAGTAACAATATGCTTTTTTCGATTCCAAAAAGCACTAGGATGCTCAGCACAAATATCAATAGCAATCTGCTCGGAAATCAATTTGATTTTTTCCTGTACTTTAGTAGAATTCAGAGTATCAAATATATTCATACTAAACATTTCTAATTGTAAAGAATCAACATGTTTTTGCTTCATATCAATTAAAGCATTAATATCTCTAGTTACTGGATCTGTAACAAAAGTATAACTTATCTCTTTATCCTTATAAGTAGCAGTAAAACCTTTCGAGTCTATGCTAGTAAAAGGATAAACGGCGTTAATAAACGGTGTTCCAAGTATAATTGGAGGGTATAACTGGTTTTTTACCAAGAAAAAGAAGTGAGGAATACAGACTTTATTCTGACAAATACCCGTATTAGGAAGTTTATACTTTATATCTAAAGCATGTCCGGATGCAGATCTAACCATATGAGTAGTTTTTTGAAAATATTTCGTAGGTACTAAACCTTCTTGAATGCAGCTAACATCTGCTCCACTATCAATCATGGCAATGTTTGTAATTAAAAAACTATTATCAATGAGAGTAGTACATTTGATATATCATTTATGAGCAGTAATAATTTGCATCATCCCTAAAAACATATCATGTTTAGGATTAAAACTAATAGGTTTTTCTTCAATATCATTTTCAAAAATACCTTTGTTTTTATCATTAGATTTCTCAGCTGGAGAATTGATTTTCTCAATCTGAGTAATCCTATGATCACAAATCATTTGATTTTGTTTAAGAGATTTGATCTCTCGTTTCAAGTTTTCAACTTCAATTTTTAAATCATCGAAAGAAGAATCTCTTTCTGGAGTTGCATTTTTGTTTAACAAACGGTTATTAACCTCTAGTAAAGAATAAGGCGGGGAATATTCAAATTCTTTTTCAAAAGGTTTTGCAAAATCAGAACTTGAATTAGAACTTGAACTAGCAGCCAAATTAATAATCTTTTCGCGAAGTTTTTCATCAGTAACTTCTTTTAAAAGTTCTATTACATTATCAGATGTAATAGTTTTCATGTTTAGATTTTCAAATTGTGATTGTAATTTATAAAATTCATCATCACAAGTACATGCATCACCTTTGCAAGTTGTACAAGTTTTATCAACATTTTTATCACTATCAGATAAATCAAGTAAATCAATTTCAGCTTCGGATTCTGATTCAGAATAATAATCAGATTCTGATCCAGAAGTGTATAACAAACCATAAACCTTATCACGTAGTTCATCGTCTAGTCCTAAGGTTTTCAGCTTTTGAAGCTTGCAATTCGGGCTATATGGCCAAATTTACCACACTTATAACACTTAATGTTGGCTAGATCTCTCTTAGACCTATTTTTGGTAAATCTAGTAGCCTTACGATGGGTTTTCTTAGCTTCTCGTTCTTCTTTGGATCTATATCTAGATCTCTTTCTCCTATAAGGACTGTCTTGGTTGGGGTATCTATGATACTTATGTTTCTTCTTCTTATGAGTAGAAGTCTCGGGTAAATCGAACTGGGTGCAAAAGTTCCCTAACTAGTTTCTTTCCTTAAGCTTATCCATCTTAAGCTGTCTGGACAATCTTAATTCATTGCACAGATTTAACCCTTCCTGTGTGCAAATTCCTATTAATTTCCCATAAGTATAGTCTCTGTATGGAATTTCACCATAACTACCTCTTAAAATCTTTCTAACTCTTTCAGCAAATAAAGAGGGAAGGCCATCTATAAACTTAGCTTTCCAATGTTCAAGCTTATTTTTTGGTAGTTCCATCACTCTACTCATAAAGGTGTCTTTATACCACCTAAACTCACTTAAGGTCTTACATCTAAGGCTATTAAGGAGAGTACGGACAGTCTCATTCTGATTGGTAAATCTACCATTAAAGTGTTCTAATATAGTAAGAATAAGGGTATAAACGGCATCTTCTCTATTTGCCACTAGGGCCATGCCTAAGTTATCAAGTCCTTCATCAACGGCTTTAGCGTTAATAACCATTGCCCTTTCTTCGACAGTCAAATAATTGTCCCACCAGCCACGAAGTTGGCCAGTAAAACCTGCAACAATCATTCTGCAAATATTCCTATCTGTATTCTTCACACTTTTACAGATAGTTGCATACATAAGCATTCTATGTACTAGAATAGTTAACTGCCTATCAGTCAAACCATCAAGATTCCATTCGTAAATTTCGGAACCACTGTAAGACGTATTAGTCTGATTCCAATCACGTTCCTCTATTAAAACATCTTGAGGAGTAGGACGATTGTAATAATAAGTCTGCATTCTAGGTTTATCAGCATATCTGCTATCTGCAAACTTACTATTCTTTTTGGGGTAACTTCTGAGTTTATTAAACTCTGACAAAATATCCTTTTTATAGTCAAAAGTAGAATCTAATTTATCAGCAAAATTATTTGATAAATCAATGGGTTTGATATTCAAACCGGATAACTTTTTATCAAGAAGTTCTTCTAAGTCACCAAAAGATTTAAATTTAAAATCCTGAATATCAGGGGGTCTTTGAATATGAGTAACAACAATTTGATGTTCTGATTTGCTTCCTGAAGTAGAGGCAATATCAGTCATCTTCTTGCTAGTACTCATTTCCTTAATCAAGACTGTTAAATCATCAAGTTTTTTATTAAGAAAACTAATGTTTTCACCCAAAACTTTAACATATAAACTCAAATAATTATTTTGAGAAATTAATTTATTAATTTCTGTGATGCTGACTGCAACAACATCTTCATCAATAAATTTTTGAAATGCAGTAAAAGTAATACCTATATTATTAGGTAAAACAAAAGGTGCTTGAGGAGGGTAAATGGCTTTACTAATATTGCCATTCCCGTCTTTATAAGTTCTTTCTAAAACTTTTATAAAAAGTGGTAAATATGTGGTTATAAACCAAGGAACAAAATACATAATTTGATTATGTAAAGCACAAGTTTCATAAAATTCTTGAGAAATATTATTTAAATCTTCTTTACTATAAGTATCAAAAAACCAAGTTTTAAACCGGTTTCATTTATCACTAAAAAATTCTTTTTGAATATAACCTCTAGCTTGTGACCCTGGACTAAAATTAATTTGGTGTGGAATCATTAAGTATCATTTGGGTCAAAATCCATTTCGGACGCAGAAGGAATATCCTTATCAGAAATATTATCATTATCCTGAACAATATTTGTCTTGGGCTTAATCTTAACCCTTTCAACTGGCTTATCACCTACTTTAGTAGAAATTGTGTGTAAAGATGCAGCACGATTTCTAGCTGGTCCATAGACTGGTTCAACAGGAGAAATGTATTGAATATCAGGCAACAGTCTACGACTAGTAAAGGAATGTCTATTATAATTAGAACTAATAGTAGACAACAGTCTATTATTAGAAAATGACTGTCTACTATAAGTGAAACTATTATCGTCAAACTGAATGCAAATCCTACCATCCGGATTTTGAGTAATATGAGAATACTCAGTATTACTGATAGCATCAGTTATCTGACTAGGGGATATAACCGAATCCAAAGTCCATGTGGTTGGAAAATTAATTTCTTCCCACTTAATAGGTCTCCTCGTGGTGACCTTAGACTTTGCAAAATTTATTTCCACTAGAATAGTCTGATCAGATGTATCATATAATTTACATATGGGGTTTAACGTAGATAGTAATTTAAAATAAATTCTATACGATAAACATATCAGTTCAGAACCAGGTGCATAATTATAACCATGCGTTTTCACATTTAATGTTAATGCATCAAGTATATTAACATCAGATAAAGATAATTGCAAATTGGGTTGAGTATTAAAATATACTGGGCTATAGGCGATAGTAGATTCAATAGAACCCATCAAAGACTGTCTAAAATTCAAATTTCTGGCATCTCTGAGAGCAGCCAAAAATGTCTCTGGTAACCCTTTAAGGGTTGAAGGCTTAAAAGCAATTTGAACCATACCAATATGCAAATAATTATACTGGTGTTTATAAACATCTATATCATGCTTGTTTAACAAACGAATAGTCTGTTCAGACGAATTCAAAGCTAAAGATTGCTCAGTTATTTTAACAAGATGTTTAGAAGAGAGTTTATCAAACCATCCATAATCATAGATTGTTCTAATAGGGACTTTAGGAATAGTCCATTTGTTTAACAAATCAAGGTTTTGAGGTATATCTACCTCTTCCAACCTAGTATTTTTCATACTAGTTTCTCCTAAATTCATATTTCAGAAACATATCTATGTCGAATATTTCATATCTATACTGAAAGTACCTAGCAACGAGAAGCTATACATTTAATATATATACTATATATACTATATATACTATACTATATATATTAAATGGTATCAGAACGAGAAGTATATACTATATATACTATACATTTAATATATATACTATATATACTATACTATACTATATGTACATCTTATATACTATATATAAGATCTTAAAAAGACGGGAATGACAATATTACTAAAGCCATTTACCCTCCTCAAGCACCTTTTGTTTTACCTAATAATACAGGTATTACTTTTACTGCATTTCAAAAATTTATTGATGAAGATGTTGTTGCAGTCAGCAATACAGAAATTAATAAATTAATTTCTCAAAATAATTATTTGAGTTTATATGTTAAAGTTTTGGGTGAAAACATTAGTTTTCTTAATAAAAAACTTGATGATTTAACAGTCTTGATTAAGGAAATGAGTACTAGCAAGAAGATGACTGATATTGCCTCTACTTCAGGAAGCAAATCAGAACCTCAAATTGTTGTTACTCATATTCAAAGACCCCCTGATATTAAGGATTTTAAATTTAAATCTTTTGGTGACTTAGAAGAACTTCTTGATAAAAATTTATCCGGTTTGAATATCAAACCCATTGATTTATCAAATGACTTTGCTGATAAATTAGATTCTACTTTTGACTATAAAAAGGATGTTTTGTCAGAGTTTAATAAACTCAGAAGTTACCCTAAAAAGAATAGTAAGTTTGCAGATAGCAGATATGCTGATAAACCTAGAATGCAGACTTATTATTACAATCGTCCTACTCCTCAAGATGTTTTAATAGAGGAACGTGATTGGAATCAGACTAATACGTCTTACAGTGGTTCAGAAATTTACGAATGGAATCTTGATGGTTTGACTGATAGGAAGTTAACTATTCTAGTACATAGAATGCTTATGTATGCAACTATCTGTAAAAGTGTGAAGAATACAGATAGGAATATTTGCAGAATGATTGTTGCAGGTTTTACTGGCCAACTTCGTGGCTGATGGGACAATTATTTGACTGTCGAAGAAAGGGCAATGGTTATTAACGCTAAAGCCGTTGACGAAGGACTTGATAACTTAGGCATGGCCCTAGTGGCAAATAGAGAAGATGTCGTTTATACCCTTATTCTTACTATATTAGAACACTTTAATAGTAGATTTACCAATCAGAATGAGACTGTCCGTACTCTCCTTAATAGCCTTAGATGTAAGACCTTAAGTGAGTTTAGGTGGTATAAAGACACCTTTATGAGTAGAGTGATGGAACTACCAGAAAATAAGCTTGAACATTGGAAAGCTAAGTTTATAGATGGCCTTCCTTCTTTATTTGCTGAAAGAGTTAGAAAGATTTTAAGAGGTAGTTATGGTGAAATTCCATACAAAGACTATACTTATGGGAAATTAATAGGAATTTGCACACAGGAAGGGTTAAACCTGTCCAATGAATTAAGATTGTTCAGACAACTTAAGATGGATAAGCTTAAGGAAAGAAACCAGTTAGGGGACTTTTGCACCCAGTTCGGTTTACCCGAGACTTCTACTCATAAGAAGAAGAAACATAAGTATCATAGATACCCCAACCAAGACAGTCCTTATAGGAGAAAGATATCTAGATATAGATCCAAAGAAGAACGAGAAGCTAAGAAAGCCCATCGTAAGGCTACTAGATTTACCAAAAATAGGTCTAAGAGAGATCTAGCCGACATTAAATGTTATAAGTGTGGTAAATTTGGCCATATAGCCTCGAATTGCAAGCTTCAAAAGATGAAAACCTTAGGACTAGACGATGAACTACGTGATAAGGTTTATGGTTTGTTATACACCTCTAGATTAGAATCTGATTATTATTCTGAATCAGAATCCGAAGCTGAAATTGATTTACTTGATTTATCTGATAGTGATAAAAATGTTGATAAAACTTGTACAACTTGCAAAGGTGATACATGTACTTGTGATGATGAATTTTATAAATTACAATCACAATTTGAAAATCTAAACATGAAAACTATTACATCTGATAATGTAATAGAACTTTTAAAAGAAGTTACTGATGAAAAACATCGCGAAAAGATTATTAATTTGGCTGTTAGTTCAAGTTCTATTTCAAGTTCTGGTTTTGCAAAACCTTTTAAAAAAGAATTTGAATATTTCCCGCCTTATTCTTTACTAGAGGTTAATAACCGTTTGTTAAACAAAAATACAACTCCAGCAAGAGATTCTTCTTTCGATGATTTAAAAATTGAAGTTGAAAACTTGAAACGAGAGATCAAATCTCTTAAACAAAATCAAATGATTTGTGATCATAGGATTACTCAGATTGAGAAAATTAATTCTCCAGCTGAGAAATCTAATGATAAAAACAAAGGTATTTTTGAAAATGATATTGAAGAAAAACCTATTAGTTTTAATCCTAAACATGATATGTTTTTAGGGATGATGCAAATTATTACTGCTCATAAATGGTATATCAAATGTACTATTCTCATTGATAATAGTTTTTCATTTACAAATATTGCCATGATTGATAGTGGAGCAGATGTTAGCTGCATTCAAGAAGGTTTAGTACCTACGAAATATTTTCAAAAAACTACTCATATGGTTAGATCTGCATCTGGACATGCTTTAGATATAAAGTATAAACTTCCTAATACGGGTATTTGTCAGAATAAAGTCTGTATTCCTCATTTCTTTTTCTTGATAAAAAACCAGTTATACCCTCCAATTATACTTGGAACACCGTTTATTAACGCCGTTTATCCTTTTACTAGCATAGACTCGAAAGGTTTTACTACTACCTATAAGGATAAAGAGATAAGTTATACTTTTGTTACAGATCCAGTAACTAGAGATATTAATGCTTTAATTGATATGAAGCAAAAACATGTTGATTCTTTACAATTAGAATTGTTTAGTATGAATATATTTGATACTTTAAATTCTACTAAAGTACAAGAAAAAATCAAATTGATTTCCGAGCAGATTGCTGTTGATATTTGTGCTGAGCATATATTTTCAAAATTTGATTTAAAATCTGGTTATTGGCAAATTCAAATATTTAAAGAGCATACTTATAGAACTGCTTTTAATGTTCCATTTGGGCAGTATGAATGGAATGTTATGCCTTTTGATCTGAAAAATGCCCCTTCAGAATTCCAAAAAATTATGAATGATATTTTCAACCCCTATCTAGACTTCGTCATTGTTTATATCGATGATATTTTGGTATTTTCCAAAACACTTGAAATGCATATTAAGCATTTAGATATTTTCAAAAGAATTGTTATACAAAATGGTTTGGTAATCTCAAAACAAAAAATGAGTTTATTCCAAACTAACATTCGATTCTTAGGACATTATATTTGTTAGGGAAAGATTACTTCTATTCAAAGATCGATTGATTTTGCCTCAAAATTTCCTTATGTTATTACTGATAGAACTCAGTTACAAAGATTTTTGGGAAGTTTAAATTATATTTCACCTTTTTATAAAGATCTGTCACGAGATTTAGCTGTAATGACCCAACCGGTCATTTTAACTTTTAGAACCCCGTTCCCTAAAATAAAACTTCCTGTAGGTGCTTGTAATGATTTATGACTTGAAGGGATGGTTGGTTCGGGATTTGGAAGTGTTTGGAGTGTAACCGGAACATTTGGTTCCTTAAGTTGGCCTTAAAGTTCTAAGTTTGACTTCGGTCAACATTTTGAGAAAACGACCCCGGAATAGAATTTTGATGATTCTAACAGCTCCGCATGGTGATTTTGGACTTAGGAGCGTGATCGGAATTCTATTTGGAAGTCCGTGGTAAAATTAGGCTTGAAATGGCTAAAATAGGAATTTAAGTTTGAAAGCTTGACCGGGGAGTTCACTTTTTGATACCGGAGTCGGAATCCAGTTCCGAAAATTTTCATAGCTCCGTTATGTAATTTATGACTTGTGTGTAAAATTTGAGGTCAATCGGAGTTGATTTGATAGGTTCCGACATTGAATGTAGAAGTTGAAAACTCTTAGTTTTATTAAGCTTGAATTGGGGTATGATTCATGGTTTTAGCATTGTTTGATGTGATTTAGAGGTTCGACTAAGTTCGTATGATATTTTAGGACTTGTTGGTATATTTGGTTGAGGTCCCAAGGGTCTCGGGTGAGTTTCGAATGGTTAACGGATCCAAAGTTGGACTTAAAAAGCTGCTGCAATTTTCTCTTCTGCTGTATTTTCTGGGATGTGACCGAGCCTCAGATCGAGCCCCAGATATCGAGCCTCAGATCGATCCCCAGATATCGAGCCTCAGGTCGAGCCCCAGATATCGAGCCTCAGGTCGAGCCCCAGATATCGAGCCCACGATCGAGGCCTTAGTCGAAGTCAGGGACGAGGCTCAGTATCGAAGCCTCGATCGAAGGCAAGGCTCGAGGGCATGATCGAGGGTAAGGCTCGAAGGCTCAAGCTCGATGCAATGATTGAGGCTATGATCGAAGGCCCAACCTCGATACCCTGATCGAGGTCCAGACTCGAGCCTGTGATCGAAGTCGCGATCGAAGGTAAGGCTCGATGGCATGATCGAAGGTATGGCTCGAGGGCTAGGATCGAGGCCCAATCCTCGATGCCTTGTTCGAAGGCAGATGTTCGATGCCGCGATCGAGGCCCTGATCGAACGCAGTGTTATAAAAAGAGGGCATTCGTCCCATTTTGCCATTTTCGACGAACTTGAGCTTGAGCAGAGACGACTTTTGGCAGATTTTCAAGGGAAAAACATTTGGGTAAGTGATTCTAACTCGGATTTGGCCATTATACACGAATATATCATTGTTTTCACCATTTAATTAGTGTTTTGAAATGGAGATTTGGGAAAAGTTTAGAAATCTCATAGAAACAAAATTTTGGGATTTCGGTATCGATTCGGAGTCGGATTTGAGTGAAACTGGTACCGTTGGACTCGTAATTGAATGAGTTGTCGTATTTAGCAACTTTCGCCAGATTTCGAGATGTGGGCCCCGCGAGCGATTTTTTAATTAATTTCGGAATTTTTATTAAAAATGTAGTATTTACTTATAGAATTTATTTTCAATAATTTTTATGATTGTATCGAATTATTTTGGCTAGATTCGAGCCAGACGGAGTTGGATAATCGTGAAAAAGGCAAAATTTTGGATTAAATTGGAGCAAGACGAGGTAAGTCTCTTGTCTAATCTTGTGAGGGGGAAATTACCTCATAGGTGATTAAGATTAAATAATTATTACTAATTGTGGGGGGCTACGTACGCATGAGGTGATGAGAGTCCATGCGTAGCTACTATTAATGCTAAAGTCCGGGTAGTTTAGGACTCAAAGCATGTATTACTTGTGTAAATTGTATCCTTTGATTAACTAATATTAATTGATATCTATATGAATATATATTGTAAATTGTTAGATAAAGATATTAAAGGATGGAAATCTCACAGGCTTGATTGTCTGTTTTAATCAATTAATTGTCAAAAGAAATTGTTCTCCTCCCAAATTTATCTTATAACAAATATACTGTCCTTCCGGAGGCACATAAGAAAATGTCCTCCTTTCTTGTGGAGCGGGCCGAACGCCTCGGTAGGATAGATGCATCTATGGAGCGCGCCGCACGTCCCTCGGCAGTGTACACGATACTCTGGATCGGGCCGTACGTCCTCGGCAGAAATCGTGCTTAATAATAATAATAATTACACGATACTTTAATAAATTATTTCAGCTTGTAAAGCTAATTAGTAAATTGAAAAATCTTTGGAATCTAATGAATTATTATTCTTGCTTGTTAAGGAATTAATTGTTACTCCTGTAAATGAGATTTAATTGATAAATTAGAATTTATCTGAATTAAAGGAATTTAATTAATATATTGAAAATGGATACATTTGAAGAAATTTGATTATTTCCGCTGATTAAATAAATTCTGTAAATCACATTGATTTAAATATCCTAGTTTTATTTCAATTGTTATTGACCTATAGTGAGTGTCAAAGTCGGCCATCTCGTCTTGTGATGACCCAAAATGCCATCTTTAAATTTAATAATTAATTATGTGATCTAAGCACTATTTATCATTACTCGACTTGCGTGTGCAGTCCGTAAAAAATATTCGAAAAGTTTTCAGGTGAAAACTGAATTTAAATGTGAATTAGAGCTTTAAAACTCAATTGAGTTGACTTTGGTCAACAGTTTGAGCAAACAGACTCGGATCAGTATTTTGACAATTTTGGTAGGTCTGTATCGTGATTTGGGACTTAGGCGTATGTCCGGAATCAAATTCCGAGGTCCCTTGCCAGAGATATGGAATTTTGATGAAAATTTAAAAGTTTAAGTTCAAATAGTGATCGGATGTCAAATTATGTGCAAACGGCCCCGGAATAGAATTTTGATGATTCCAATATTTCCGTATGGTGATTTTGGACTTAGGAGCGTGATCGAAATTTTATTTGAAAGTCCGTAGTGGAATTAGGCTTGAAATGCCGAAAGTTGAATTTTTGGGAAGTTTGACCGAGAGATTGACTTTTTGATATCGGGGTCGAAATCCGATTCTGAAAATTCTCATAGCTCAGTTATGTCATTTATGACTTGTGTGTAAAATTTGAAGTCATTCCGAATTGATTTGATATGTTTCGACACAAGATATAAAATTTGAAAGTTCAAAGTTCATTGATTTTGATTTGAGGTGCGATTCGTCGTTTTGATGTTGTTTGATGTAGTTTGAAGCCTCGACTAAGTTTGTATGGTATTTTGGGACATGTTGGAATAATTGGTTAAGGTCCCGAGGGTCTCGGGTGAATTTCGGAAGGTAAACGGAATGGATTTCGGACAAAGTGCTGGAAATTTCTGTTTGCAGAAATTTCTGTTGCAAAAATTCCGTGCGTGGAGCCAAGTTTGGAAGCTTATATCTCGCAATGCATAAGGAATCAAAAAATGTGCGAAACATGAAAGTTGTAGTCGTTGGATTATAGGTTCCAGAAACGTAAACTATGCATTATTTAGACATTTGTACAGAAAGTTATGATGGATTGAATGAAGGCTGGTAGAGCAGTTTCGCCAGAAATTCTGATGCATGCAGCCGACTTTGGGAGCTTATATCTCGCAATGCATAAGAAATCGGAATAATTGCAAAACATGAAAGTTGTAGTCGGTGGATTCTAATTTCCAGAGAGTTAAACCATTTATCATTTGGTCATTTGTACATAAAGTTATGATCAATTGAAGTAAGACTAGTAAAGCTGTTTCTGGTGGACTTTTAGTGACGAAAAATGGACTTTTAGTGACGGATTGGCAGAAACTTAAGGACCAAAAATGGTCATTTCATTCATTTCGTTTTGGATTTTTGGAGCATGGTTCTTGGGCGATTTTCACGGGAAAACATTGGGGTAAGTGCTCCTTATCCTATATTGATTATATTTCATGATTCCATACTCATTTACTTCATGAATCCGTGAATTTATGGAAGAAAAATCAAGATTTTTGCAAAATCTTCCAAAAACGAAAATTTAAGATTTGGAGGTCGAGTTCTTATCGGATTTTGGTAAAATTGGTATGAGTGGACTCGTAATTGAATGGGTTGTCGGATTTTATAAGTTTCGCGAGATTCCGAGATGTGCAAATTTTGAGCTAATTTCGGATTTTAATGAAAATGTAATATTTTCTTATGAAAGTGATTACTATAATTTTTGTTGACTGTATCGAATTAATTATGACTAGATACGAGTCGATCAGAGTCGGAAATTCGAGGAGAAAGCATAATACTTTGTTAAATTGGAGCAAGTCGAGGTAAGTGACTTGTCTAACCTTGTGTGGGGGAAATTTTCCCTAGGATTGGTATTGATGTGATTATTGAAATGTGTTGAAAGTCGTGTGCACGAGTTGACGAGTGTGTACACAGACTAAATTGCGAAAGATTATATTTTTAAATTGTGTAGATCACTGTTGCGCATTTATTAAATTATTTTATCTTGTTATATTCTTCATCATTGATCTGAGATATATATACTTCAAATTTGTTTGATCTTTTCTTACTAATTATTTTACTTGTTTATTTGAAACTTGGTTTCTTTTATTTTGTGCATTATTTGAAGGTTGATTTTCTTTAAATTAAATATTATTAATATGAAGTATTTGACATTTTTAAACTTGATATTGAAGCAACGTAGTAAAGATTTTAAAATATTATTTTCCGAAATTATTTACTCCTGAATATTTTTATACTCATTGGGAGGGAGCCGTGAGCTCTTTATTGTGGAAAACTATTATTGTTGAATTATTTTGACATGAGCCATGGTCTCTTTATTGTGAAAAAATATTATTGTTGAATTATTTTGACATGAGCCGTGAGCTCTTTATTGTGAAAAAATATTATTGATGAATTATTTTGACATGAGCCGTGAGCTCTTTATTGTGAAAAACTATTATTGATGATTTATTTTGGCATGAGCCGTGAGCTCTTTATTGTGAAAAAATATTGTTGTTGAATTATTTTGACATGAGCCGTGAGCTCTTTATTGTGGAAAACTATAATTGATGATTTATTTTGGCATGAGCCGTGAGCTCTTTATTGTGAAAAAATATTGTTGTTGGATTATTTTGGCAAGTTAAATTATTTGAGCACTTGAGGTGCAAATTGTGATATATTGTGATATATTGTGATATTGATACGCATGCGGTGGTATAAGGTCTGGGTGTTGAAACGCATGCGGTGAGATAAGGGTGGCTTGATACGCGTGGCTAGTAGGGGTGACTACTAGAAGTCATGCGGTGTGATAAGGGTGGCTAAAACGCGGGATGCTATTTCGGAAAAAATATTTTCTTTAAATAAATTGTGAAGGCTCCCGCGGTGATATAAGAAAATGAGATATTGTGAATTTATTTATGATTTGGGACTACGAGGCGGTACCTCGGGAGTGCCGTTGTTGATATTGATTTATGGCCATAGTTGCTTTCGATTAATTGTTGTGATTTTCATAAAGTTGAAGGAAATTCTGTTTTGATTCCACGAGATATTATTTGTAATTATTTAATGTCATTAGATGTGACATACTATTTGATTCATTTCCAATGTCATTTTATTTTACTACATTGATAAACATTTTACCATGCCATTATTATATTCCAGTAGGGCCTCACCTGACTTCGTCACTACTCTACTGAGGTTAGGCTTGGCACTTACTGGGTACCGCTGTGGTGTACTCATACTACGCTTCTGCACATCTTTTTGTGCAGATCCAGGTACATTTTACCAGCCTAGACGTCAGTGAGTTACTTGCGCACAGAGACTTCGAGGTATATCTGCCAGCGTCCGCAGACTCTGGAGTCTCCTTCTATCATTTTATGTTGCTTCCTTATATTTTATTTAGACCTTGACATATAGAGACATTGAGAATAAATTCTTAGAAGCTTGTGACTTATTTCTACCGGGTTTTGGGAGTTGAAATTGTTTGAATTGTAGTTTATTTATTTCAGATATTTATTATTATTCCGCATTGATAGGCTTACCTAGTCTTAGAGACTAGGTGCCATCACGACATCCTACGGAGGGAATTTGGGGTCGTGACAAGTTGGTGTCAGAGCACTAGGTTCATAGGTGTTATGAGTCACAAGCAGGTTTAGTAGAGTCTTGTGGATCGGTACGGAGACGTCTGTACTTATCTTCGGGAGGCTATGGAACTGTTAGGAAAATATTCACTTCTTTGATTCCTTATCGTGCGGTATTGATTTAGCTTGAAGCATATATCTCATATTCCTTTGTATCCACTCGTGTATGACATTGCACACTCAATATTAGTTGTGCATCGACGGTTCGTGATTCCGCAGATGGACTACGAGGGATCCAGAGATGCTCAAACATTGCCTTAACGTGTGGTTCCGACTGAAGATGTGGGCGTATTGAGAGATCACCTAGTGAATCATGTGCGGGGTGCAACGAACATTGGCGTCTGGTTGATTGATACAAGCTGTGAAGATTATTATTGTGGATCATTGGACGTTGTGACCTATGACTTCGCGCTGAGTAGGGGGAGTCCACTACCAATGGGTGGATTGCGGGGTCATGTATTATATCAGTTTTGGCCTGAAATGTATATATGTGGTACTGAAAGGTTCCCTAAAATTTACACATGTTTAAGACCTGAGATTTTGTAGAGGATAAGGTTGGGACTTGCGGTATGTACGCCTCCTTAATAATCCTATACTTCAATATTTAAGGAGTTATAGAAACAACTCTAAATTTGTAGAAGGTCTACTCAGCGTGGACGTCACTGTTGCGAATTTTGGGGTGCTTCGGAGTAAGTACACTTGTTGACGAGAGTCTAGACTATGTGGTTCATGACAAGATTTATCTATATGGAGCTCTACTTTTATGATCGTTGTGTATAAATAGGGGTAAGGGTTACCCCAAAGAAGAGTCGAAGAGTGTGTTAAGAAATGGGTCAGCTCAACAGTGTTGAGTCAGCATAACAAAAGAAGAGATTTGCCTTGGGAGAGATAATTCACCACCGGTGTTCGTGGTAAGCTTATGAAGAGGGCAGACCAGCCAATGCAACACCGCCCACTTGGATTAGTTCTCAGAAATGCTTTTGAAAGAGTTTGTTTCCCGGACTCTCCGTAATACGTGGCGCATAGGGTTTGAACGGTTGCATCATGTCACCATTGACGATGTTAGAATATACCATCAAGTTTAATAAGTTAGCCCGTCATACTCTTACTTCGCTTCCTACAGCCAGAGGGCGAGTCCACAGACTGATTAAAGAACTCAATTATGATCGTAAAATTTTGTATGACTCGGGAGCTACAAGTTAATACTTCATTTCTGCTAGTTGTACAAATTGCCAAGATATTAGAACGTGTTCGGGGTAAGGAAAAAGGAAATTGAGGAGACCAAGACGTCTCGAGGTTCTAGGGGATTCAGTAGATTCTACTCTACAAGTATAAATCATTATGGCAGGGGCTCGGGCAGTCGGCCAGCCCATTCCGCACATCGGATTACTCGGGGTGCTCCAGTAAGTTCTTTTAATGCACCACCGACATGAGTTCCTATAATGGTTATTCCAGTTATCTGCACAGACTCAATATGAGCAGCCTAACCCGCAAAAGGGTTGTTATGAATACGGTGATGCTAGGCACATCATGAGAAAATTATTTCAAACTTGGGAGAGGCATATTTTATCATAGCACTCAGGCTACGTGCCCTATTGCAGTTACTACACCACCCACACGACCAGTTAAGGGTGGAGGACATATGGGTAAAAGGCGTCCTAGAGTTGGAGACCCAGCCGTTGATATATTTATTTTACGGTATGGCGGAGGTCGCTACATCAGATGGTGTCGTTACAGGTACGACCTCGATTTAATATAAAGCAATAATTTCCTTAAGTTGATTCGGTTCTCAATATCGAAATGAGTCTTCCTATTGTGCTCCAATTATGAGTGAGCTTCATAATTCTATAATTTACTTATGTGTTTACCCCTGTTGGGAGATTTTATGGAGATAACTACGCCTATCATTTCGTGTTGGTCACTAATAAGAGCTGCGAGGCTAAATGTGGCTTTTTGTTACTCATTTCGGTAAATTTTGATGTAAATTCCGAATAATTAATTGCAAATTATGAATTATATGCCCTACCGGTGTGGGGTTCATTATGTGTTGTGATTTGGTGTAACCAAAATTATTTAAAAGGAGAAAATAGAAATTTGCAATTGGCACGATGTGCATATTACTTGTGATTCAGAACTGAGGACGAGATCCTCACATTTTTATATAAATTGATATGGTTAAACCGGGCTACGAGCTGCGGTGGAAGTTATAAAAGGACGAGATCCTTGTGAGGAAAATTCGTGTGTTTAAGTTCTCCCTTGTGAAATTAAATTTGTACTATAGTACTAGTAGGGAGTCATGCCTGTTAGGCTTATTTGAAAATTCTATATGAAATTCTCTGTGCATACTTGCCAATTTTGTGTTGTAATTATTGAGTTTTAACCTACGAGGTAGGTTCCCTCCTAGGTGACGTTAAAGGTGACTTGTTAATTCGGGTAAATAATTATGAGGTCTTCATGTCTCGTATCTCGTTATCAGTATTGTGAAGGTTTAAAACGAGATTTTTGTTAACATGAAGTTAATTGACGATTTTGTAATTGATTATGAACAACTATTAAGACCAGATTCACCCAGAAGGGTGCTCCATTCAGATGGACCGAGGAATGTGAGGAAAGCTTCCAAAAGCTCAAGACAGCTTTGACTACAGCCCTAATATTGGTATTACCTATAGGTACAGGATCTTATACTGTGTATTGTGATGCGTCACGTATTGGTCTCGGCGTAGTGTTGATACAAGATGGTAGGGTGATTGCTTACGCGTCCAGACAGTTAAAGGTGCATGAAAAGAATTATCCTGTACATGACCTGGAGTTAGCAGCTATTGTTCATGCCTTAAAATTTTGGCGGCATTATTTGTACGGTGTCCATTGTGAAATCTACACTGATCACCGGAGTCTACAGCATCTGTTTAAACAGAAGGATCTTAATTTGAGGTAGTGGAGATGGTTAGAGTTGCTTAAGGATTATGATATCACCATTCTCTATCATCCGGGGAAGGCCAATGTAGTGGCCGATGCCTTGAGTCATAAGGCGGAGAGTTTGGGCTGCTTAGCATATTTACCGATAGTAGGGAGGCCTCTAGCCTTGGATGTTCAGGCCTTGGCCAACCAGTTTGTTAGACTGGATGTTTCCGAGTCGAGCTGAGTTTTGCTTGTTTGGTTTCTCAGTCTTCTCTTTATGACCGTATCATGGAACGTCAGTATGATGACCCCCATCTGCTTGTCCTTAAGGACACAGTTCAGCACGGCGATACCAAGGAACTCACTATTGGAGATGAAGATGTATTACGGATGCAGGGTGGGCTATGTGTGCCTAATGTAGATGGTTTTCGTGAATTGATTCTCCAGGAGGCTGATAATTTGCGGTACTCCATACATCCGGGTGCTACGAAGATGTAGCAGGACTTGAGGCAATATTATTGGTGGAGGAAGATGAAGAAAGACATCGTGAAGTATGTAGCTCGGTGTCTAAATTGTCAACAAGTGAAATATGAGCATCAACGACCTAGTGGATTGCTTCAGAAGTTAGTGATTCCAGAATGGAAATGGGAGAGGATCACTATGGATTTCGTTGTTGGGCTCCCACAGACTCAGCGGAAGTTGGACGCAGTTTGGGTGATTGTGGATAGGCTGACCAAATCAGCTCATTTCATTCCTGTGATTACTACTTACTCTTCAGAGCAGCTGGCTCAGGTATATATTCCCGAGATTGCCAGATTTCACGGCCTACCGGTATCTATCATCTTTGACCGGCGTATGCAGTTTACATCACAGTTCTAGAGGGCAGTACAACATGAGTTGGGTACTCGGGTAGAGTTCAGTACAACATTTCACCCTCAGACGGACGAGTAGTTCGAACGCATTATTCAGATATTGGAGGATATGCTTCGTGCGTGTGTGTTAGATTTTGGGGGTGCTTGGGATCAGTTCTTACCACTTGCGTAGTTTGCTTACAACAACAGTTACCAGTCAAGCATCCAGATGGCTCCCTATGAGGCCTTGTATGGTAGGCGATGCCGGTCTCCAGTGGGTTGGTTCGAACCAGGCGAGGCTAGACTTTTGGGTACAGACTTGGTTCAGGATGCCTTGGAAAAGGTTAAGTTGATTCAGGATTGACTTCGTACAGCCCAATCTAGATAGAAACGTTATGCGAATCGGAAGGTTCATGATGTTGCATTCATGGTTGGTGAGTGGGTATTGCTCCGGGTTTCGTCTATGAAGGGTGTGATAAGGTTCGGGAAGAAGGACAATTTGAGCCCTAGGTATATTGGGCCTTTAGAGATTCTTGAGAGAGTTGGAGAGGTGGCTTACAAACTTGCACTACCACCTAGTCTCCTTGCCGGTCATCCGGTATTCCATGTTTCCATGCTTCGGAAATATCACGGCGATCCGTCTCATGTGCTAGACTTCAGTTCGGTTCAGTTGGACAAGAATATATCTTATGTTGAGGAACCAATGGCTATTTTGGATAGGCATGTTCGAAGCTGAGGTCAAAGAACATTATTTTCGGGAAGGTTCAGTGGAGGGGTCATCCGGTCGAGGAGGCGACTTGGGAGACCCAGCATGATATGCGCATCTGTTATCCACACTTATTCACCAGCTTAGGTACTTTTTCTAACTCCGTTCGAGGACGAACGTTTGTTTTAGAGGTGGAGAATGTGATGACCCAAAATGCCATCTTTAAATTTAATGATTAATTATGTGATCTAAGCACTATTTATCATTACTCGACTTGCGTGTGCAGTCCGTAAAAAATTTTCAGAAAGTTTTCAGGTGAAAAATGAATTTAAATGTGAATTAGAGCTTTAAAACTCAATTGAGTTGACTTTGGTCAACAGTTTGAGCAAACAGACTCGGATCAGTATTTTAACAATTTTGGTAGGTCTGTATCGTGATTTGGGACTTAGGCGTATGTCCGGAATCAAATTCCGAGGTCCCTAGCCAGAGATATGGAATTTTGATGAAAAATTAAAAGTTTAAGTTCAAATAGTGATCGGATGTCAAATTATGTGCAAACGGCCCCGGAATAGAATTTTGATGATTCCAACATTTTCGTATGGTGATTTTGGACTTAGGAGCATGATCGGAATTTTATTTGGAAGTCCGTAGTGGAATTAGGCTTGAAATGCCGAAAGTTGAATTTTAGGGAAGTTTGACCGAGAGGTTGACTTTTTGATAGCGGGATCGAAATCTGATTCTGAAAATTTTCATAGCTCAGTTATGTCATTTCTGACTTGTGTGCAAAATTTGAAGTCATTCCGAATTGATTTGATGTGTTTCGACACAAGATATAGAATTTGAAAGTTCAACGTTCATTGATTTTGATTTGAGGTGTGATTCGTCGTTTTGATGTTGTTTGATCACTGTTGCGCATTTATTAAATTATTTTATCTTGTTATATTCTTCATCATTGATGTGAGATATATACTTCAAATTTGTTTGATCTTTTCTTACTAATTGTTTTACCTGTTTAGTTGAAACTTGGTTTCTTTTATTCTGTGCATTATTTGAAGGTTGATTTTCTTTAAATTAAATATTATTAATATGAAGTATTTGACATTTTTAAACTTGATATTGAAGCAACGTAGTAAAGATTTTAAAATATTATTTTCCTAAATTATTTACTCCTGAATATTTTTATACTCATTGGGAGGGAGCCGTGAGCTCTTTATTGTGGAAAAATATTATTGTTGAATTATTTTGACATGAGCCGTGAGCTCTTTATTGTGAAAAAATATTATTGATAAATTATTTTGACATGAGTCGTGAGCTCTTTATTGTGAAAAATTATTATTGATGATTTATTTTAGCATGAGCCGTGAGCTCTTTATTGTGAAAAAATATTGTTGTTGAATTATTTTGACATGAGCCGTGAGCTCTTTATTGAGGAAAACTATAATTGATGATTTATTTTGGCATGAGCCGTGAGCTCTTTATTTTGGAAAAATATTGTTGTTGAATTATTTTGGCAAGTTAAATTATTTGAGCACTTGAGGTGAAAATTGTGATATATTGTGATATTGATACGCATGCGGTGGTATAAGGTCTGGGTGTTGAAACGCATGCGGTGAGATAAGGGTGGATAAAACGCGAGATGCTATTTCGAAAAAAAAATATTTTTTTTAAATAAATTATGAAGGCTCTCGCGGTGATATAAGAAAATGAGATATTGTGAATTTATTTATGATTTGGGACTACGAGACGGTACCTCGGGAGTGCCGTTGTTGATATTGATTTATGGCCATAGTTGCTTTCGATTAATTGTTGTGATTTTCATAAAGTTGAAGGAAATTCTGTTTTGATTCCACGAGATATTATTTGTAATTATTTGATGTCATTAGATGTGACATACTATTTGATTCATTTCCAATGTCATTTTATTTTACTACATTGATAAATATTTTACCATGCCATTATTATATTCCAGTAGGGCCTCACCTGACTTCGTCACTACTCTACCGAGGTTAGGCTTGGCACTTACTGGATACCGCTGTGGTGTACTCATACTATGCTTCTGCACATCTTTTTGTGCAGATCCAGGTACATTTTACCAGCCTAGACGTCAGTGAGTTACTTGCGCACGGAGACTTCGAGGTATATCTGCCAGCGTCCGCAGACTCCGGAGTCCCCTTCTATCATTTTATGTTGCTTCCTTATATTTTATTTAGACCTTGACATATAGAGACATTGAGAATAAATTCTTAGAAGCTTGTGACTTATTTCTACCGGATTTTGGGAGTTGAAATTGTTTGAATTGTAGTTTATTTATTTCAGATATTTATTATTATTCCGCATTGATAGGCTTACCTAGTCTTAGAGACTAGGTGCCATCACGACATCCTACGGAGGGAATTTGGGGTCGTGACAAGTTGGTATCAGAGCACTAGGTTCATAGGTGTTATGAGTCACAAGCAGGTTTAGTAGAGTCTTGTGGATCGGTACGGAGACGTCTGTACTTATCTTCGGGAGGCTATGGAACTATTAGGAAAATATTCACTTCTTTGATTCCTTATCGTGCGGTATTGATTTAGCTTGAAGCATATATCTCATATTCCTTTGTATCCACTCGTGTATGACATTGCACACTCAATATTAGTTGTGCATTGACGGTTCGTGATGCCGCAGATGGACTACGAGGGAGCCAGAGATGCTCAAACATTGCCTTAACGTGTGGTTCCGACTGAAGATGTGGGCGTATTGAGAGATCACCTAGTGAATCATGTGCAGGGTGCAACTGACATTGGCGTCTGGTTGATTGATACAAGCTGTGAAGATTATTATTGTGGATCATTGGACGTTGTGACCTATGACTTCGCGCTGAGTAGGGGGAGTCCACTACCAATGGGTGGATTGCGGGGTCATGTATTATATCAGTTTTGGCCTGAAATGTATATATGTGGTACTGAAAGGTTCCCTAAAATTTACACATGTTTAAGACCTGAGATTTTGTAGAGGATAAGGTTGGGACTTGCGGTATGTACGCCTCCTTAATAATCCTATACTTCAATATTTAAGGAGTTATAGAAACAACTCTAAATTTGTAGAAGGTCTACTCAGCGTGGACGTCACTGTTGCGAATTTTGGGGTGCTTCGGAGTAAGTACACTTGTTGACGAGAGTCTGGACTATGTGGTTCATGACAAGATTTATCTGTATGGAGCTCTACTTTTATGATCGTTGTGTATAAATAGGGGTAAGGGTTACCCCAAAGAAGAGTCGAAGAGTGTGTTAAGAAATGGGTCAGCTCAACAGTGTTGAGTCAGCATAACAAAAGAAGAGATTTGCCTTGGGAGAGATAATTCACCACCGGTGTTCGTGGTAAGCCTATGAAGAGGGCAGACCAGCCAATGCAACACCGCCCACTTGGATTAGTTCTCAGAAATGCTTTTGAAAGAGTTTGTTTCCCGGACTCTCCGTAATGCGTGGCGCATAGGGTTTGAACGGTTGCATTATGTCACCATTGACGATGTTAGAATATACCATCAAGTTTAATAAGTTAGCCCGTCATACTCTTACTTCGCTTCCTACAGCCAGAGGGCGAGTCCACAGACTGATTAAAGAACTCAATTATGATCGTAAAATTTTGTATGACTCGGGAGCTACAAGTTAATACTTCATTTCTGCTAGTTGTACAAATTGCCAAGATATTAGAACGTGTTCGGGGTAAGGAAAAAGGAAATTGAGGAGACCAAGACATCTCGAGGTTCTAGGGGATTCAGTAGATTCTACTATACAAGTATAAATCATTATGGCGGGGGCTCGGGCAGTCGGCCAGCCCATTCCGCACATCGGATTACTCAGGGTGCTCCAGTAAGTTCTTTTAATGCACCACCGACATGAGTTCCTATAATGGTTATTCCAGTTATCTGCACAGACTCAATATGAGCAGCCTAACCCGCAAAAGGGTTGTTATGAATACGGTGATACTAGGCACATCATGAGAAAATTATTTCAAACTTGGGAGAGGCATATTTTATCAAAGCACTCAGGCTACGTGCCCTATTGCAGTTACTACACCACCCAC
Source organism: Nicotiana tomentosiformis (assembly GCF_000390325.3). Lineage (NCBI taxonomy): Eukaryota > Viridiplantae > Streptophyta > Magnoliopsida > Solanales > Solanaceae > Nicotiana > Nicotiana tomentosiformis. The sequence continues at coordinate 55,425,592 of NC_090814.1, read as the reverse complement.
ACGACCAGTTAAGGGTGGAGGAGTTGACTTTCTGAGCTGTTCTGCAGCTATCAGTGTCTCTTCTGATATTTATATTCTGTCTATTTTATTTCAGACAGTATTTGGAGTTTTGTATAATCTACTAGATGCTCATTCACTTGTGATACCAGGTCTTGGCACACACATTGGCAGAAGTTGATATTTTATTATTTTCTTGAAATAAAGTTTAACCAATGTACGTTTTACTTATTAGTTGGCTTGCCTAGCTGTAGTATTGGGCGCCATCACGACCTACATGTGAAATTGGGTCATGACATTAGCCCCCTTATATGATAGGCTAAAAAAGAATTATAAAAATCCTTGGACTGATAGTCATACTACTTTGGTTAAAAATATTAAGCAACGTGTTAAATCTTTACCTTGCTTAACCCTTTCTAATCCTGCATGGCAAAAGATTATAGAGACTGATGCGTCTAATATTGGTTACGGAGGGATTTTGAAACAGATAAATCCCAATGATAAACATGAATATCTGATTAGATTCTACTCTGGTAAATGGTCTGAAGCCCAGAGTAAATACGCTACTGTGGCACATGAAATGTTAACCATAGTAAAATGTGTTTTAAAATTTCAGGACGATTTATACAATCAAAAGTTTTTGATAAAAACTGACGCACAATCTGTTAAATATATGTTTAACAAAGATTTTAAACATGATGCCTCGAAAATGATATTTGCAAGATGGCAGGCTCAATTAGCCCCTTTTGATTTTGAAATACAATATAAAAAGGGAATTGATAATTCCTTGCCAAATTTCTTATCTCGTGAATATTTACAGGATGGAACCCCCCTGGGGTAGGGGAAGAGGTAGAGGTTGGGGAAGATCATCCCCGCAGTCCAGAGGAAGGTTATCACCTTCAGGATCGTCATACGGATCCTCATCAAACTCCCCAGTTATACAAATGGGAAGAAGGAGTTTAGTCAATGAGAGGATATCTCTTAGAGAAGAATCATCGATCGGACCATCCGTCCATCTGGAAGATATTCCAGAAGATAGTCCGTTATACGCACATTTGCAGGCATATTTGACTGCTCAAAAACAAAAAGATACTTCTGTTAAGCAAAGTAATACTTTTGCTTCCATTACAAAAGATGACAATGATGATATCAAGTCATATGAGAAAGTGTCAAAAAGAGAAATGATATTTCTCTTAGAAAACTCTAACATTCAGAGAAAAGAAGAACCGTGGAAGATATTCCAAAGGTATTTAATAAATGGGTTATATTATCCGGGTGAGTCATACAAAACCCGTTCATACTATGAAACAATACTAACCAGTACTGGCAGTGCAGATTTTCAGCACTTTTCTGGGTATAGCACAGACGAGAACGTTTATAACTTCTCGAAGATTATAATTAAACAGATTATATCTGTTGAAGACTGGGGTATATCCACAATGAAAGAAAGGCAGATAAGCCTTAACAAAAATAAAATGAATTTTATCTATTGGGATTATATCCACGCCTTTGATAAAGTGTTATACTACAATAATGATAGACACAAACATACTTGGTTTATAAAAATATGTGTAAAGATATTTGCACAACTGTTCCTAATTGGTTTCTGAACTGGTGGTCATACCACGGTCCAACAATAAAAATTTTACCAGATCCATTTCTCAAGTTATACAAAGAATGGATAAAAACTTCCTCTTTTATAAATAGTTTATATCACTCAGATCATATATGGTACCCTGATAAAATCAACCAGATTTATTTCTTTCTGGAATTCTCTATTTCCTGGATACACAAATGGAATCCAGAAGTCGGATTCACCGAAGAACAAGTCTCATGCTTATACAGGACTTTTTAAAATAATTTTTGGGACAAGTTAATGAAGAAGGATCCCAAAACAAAGACATTATATGGTCAAGAACTCTTGGATTCAATAGAAATAAAAATCCAGGAATATTCCAGCAAACCTCAAAAAGAGGTAATTGATGACAGTTCAGTTAGGCATATTGCCAGAAGAATCTCCTTTCAAGAAGGAGATAAAGCAGAAATGATTAACGCTTACTTGGAAGAGGTCAAAAGAAATTTACTTCATTCCATTAATCAATACGAAAAATCAGATACGTCAATGCAAAGTGAAACAATCAACGATGATATCGCTGAAGATTCTCAGCCCATTGAAGCAGAAAAAATATTATCTGAAGAAGACTTAAATGATGCAGAAGAATTCATCCGCAAAATGAAAGAAGCGGAAAAGAGACCAGCACAGTGAAACAGCTGGACCCCACAAAAATAGTAAAGTCCGCCGGACCCACAGCAACAGTGAAGCCGCCGGACCCCACTCAAACAGTAGATACACTATTCATCAACAGTAGATACACTGTTCATCAACAGTAGATACACTGTTTCAACAGTAGAAACACTGTAACAGGGACCCACGGGACCCACTTTTTACTGTTCATAGATTCCTTTTCTTTTTCTATTTATAGAATTCATTCGTTCATTCTTCAGAGGCAGAAGTCGAGACCCTCTCTCTCTAGAATTCTCTCTCTCTCTAAGTTGTAAGTAAGAGTTAGTTTGTAGTTTGCTCATTGTAACAGAAGAACAAGTAAATAAAAGTTTTCAGTTCTTCATCTTCAGGGCTTGCATCTTGGCCACAAGGTACATATTTCCTTCTTAATTAGTTTTTCTTTTTCTTCTAGTCTCTCCTCTCTGGCCGTGACGATGTCCGGCTAAGAGACATCATATCTATGTTGAATATCTAACTTCTCTCCTATATACACCATGAAAGCGACAGCATCTATTAAAATATAAATGAGTTTTATATATAGAGTTTTGACTTGGTGTTAAGATGGTTGGTACTGTCTGATATAACACTGCTCTTATTGGCTTTGCCTTAGTGGCTTCGTCTAGCCAGCCGTGAACCTCAGCCCGATAAAGGAGTTAAAAGGGTATCTTCTTTCACGGTTAGAACTGCTAGACACATGGGCTCAATAAAAGTATGTATTATATTATGACAGACCCCTTGCTTGAGTAAAGGTTTTTAACCTTCCATACAGTCAATAAACTATATATAAAATTCAAGTATATTTTAATTCTTATCCTTAATGATTGTGCGGATTACCGCCAGTCTTTAAATATAAGGGTACTCAATTAGCTAGATTAAGAATTCTCAAATAAATTAAGATAGAAATCTTTAACTGGTGGAAACCTTCCAGGCATATAAAAGCCATATGAGAGGTGTGAAACAAGTCCAGTTCCCGGTCAAACGGGTGATTTCTATTTTAGTTTAATTGAGAAGGCATGGCGGATTACCGCCCGCCACTTGATCCTGTTAAAATGGTATCAGAGCTATATATACTATACTATATATACATCTTATATATAGTATATAAGATGTATATATAGCTTATCAAATATAGCTTATTACTTTTATATATATATATATATATACTATACTATATATACATCTTATATATAGTATATAAGATGTATATATAGCTTATCGAATATAACTTATTACTTATATACACACATATTATATCGATATATATATATATATATATACTATACTATACTATACTATACTATATATACATCTTATATACTATATATAAGATGTATATATACCTTATCGAATATAGCTTATATATATATATACTATATATACATTTAATATATATACTATACTATATATACATTTAATATATATACGTCTTATATACTATATATAATATGTATATATTGTATAGTATATATATTAAATATATATATAGTATATATATATATATATATCGATATAAGATGTATATATAGTATATATATATAAGTAATAAGCTATATTCGATAAGCTATATATACATCTTATATAAGATGTATACTATATATACATCTTATATATATATATATATAAAAGCTATATATATATACAAAAGCTATATTCGATAAGCTATATATACATCTTATATACTATATATAAGATGTATTAGTATATAAGATGTATATATAGTATAGTATAGTATATATATTAAATGTATAAGAAGTTTGGGGTTAAAACAAAGTTGGGGGGGTTAAATGACTTTTTTATAATTAGCCAACAGCTATATATATATATTTTTTTAAACAAATATAGCCGTTGGGACCATTTGGCCCACTAAGGGACTGGTCCCTGGCGGGCTAAATGGTCCTGGGCCTGGCGGGCCCAAATCATAGGACAGGCCCACGAGACCGGCTCAGGCCCACTAAAACCGGGCCAAACGGTCCTGGCCCGTTTAGCCCGTCTGGACCGTTTAGTCAGCGGTCCCGAACCGGTCCCAGGCCTGGACCGGCCCACTTGCCACCCTTAGTCGAGACTGTGAATTTGAGGTCTGTAGCTAATTTAGGCTTGAAATGGCGAAAGTCGAATTTTTGGGGGATTTTGACCGGATGTGGACTTTTCGATATCGGGGTCGTATTCCGATTCCGGAAGTTGGAGTAGGTCAGTAATGTCAATTATGACTTGTGTGCAAAATTTGAGGTCAATCGGACGTGGTTTGGTATGTTTCGGCATCAGTTGTAGAAGTTTGAAGTTTCAAGTTCATTATGTTGAGTTGGAGGGTGATTCATGTTTTTAGCGTTGTTTGATGTGATTTGAGGACTCGACTAAGTACGTATGGTGTTATAGGACTGGTTGGTATGTTTGGTTGAGGAATCAGGGTCCTCGGGTGAGTATCAGATGCTTAACGGACGGAAATTTGGACTTGCGTAATTGCTGAAACTTTCAAGCTTCTAGTGTAATCGCACCTGTGGTGGGGTGGCCGCAGTTGCGGACACGCACGTGCGAGAGTCCAAGCGCATAAGAGGGATTGAGGAGATGGACAGGGGTCGCAAGTGCAAGGGAATTTCCCTATCTGCGAGCCCGCATATGCGCTTTAAGTTCCATAGATGCGGAGAGTGAGCTGGGAGGGGAGGCAGTCCACAGAAGCGGACATTTGTTCGCAGGCGCACACTCGTAGGTGCATCCATTTGATCGGAGAAGCGTACCCAGGTGTGTAAGTCAAGTCTGCACCTGTGATGGATTTTCTGCAGGTGCGGCGTCACATGTGCGACTATTGGTCTGCAGGTGCGAGATCACTGGGCAAAAAAAGGGAAATACTACGGTTTGATCTCATTTTTACTTTGGGGTTTTGAGAGCTCGGATTTAGGCGATAATTTGAGGAATTTTCAGAGGAAGCTATTGGGTAATGATTCTTAACTCATTTATGATTATATTCCACTAATCTATAGTTGATTTCATCATTTAATTAAGGAATTTGGTTGAGAAATTTGGAAAAAATAGGAGAAGTTCTTCAACTAAGTTTTTGGGTTTTGATATCGGATTTGGAGCGTAACAAAAGAAACCCCGCTCGACTCTACATTAGCCATAATACGAAGAATGCAGTGATACTCCTCCAGGAAACTCTGGGCATCGTCTGTCGTCAATCCACTGAAGGTAGGAGGGTGGTACTTCTTGTACCTCTCAAGTCTAAGTTGTTATTCCTCATTTGTTACTTCCCTAACCACGGGGTGGCTAATGTAGAGACGAGCGGGCTAATGCCCATTGCTTTTGTTATTAGAGCTGAGTTGAGTTAGTGGAAGGTTTCGATTGTTATGATGTGTATTCGACATGTGATTTAGAGTTGAGGGTGAGATCCTCGCGATTTCATGTGATGTGATATGTTTGAGCTGGGTTGCGTACCGCGGTGGAAAGTTATACCAGGATGAGATCCTTATGATTTGTTCATGTACTTTGATTTTCCTTTTTAAATTGGATTGTAGTATGGTACTGATAGAGAGTTGTGCCTGTAGGGCTTGTTTGAAATTTCTCTTATGTATTTCTCTTTACATATTGATTTATTTTCATCTTGTGCTTATTTGAGTTTTAGTTTACAGGGTGTGTGCTGGTGGCGTTAGATGTGACTTGTTGATCTGAGTGTATAGTTATGTGGTCTTCGTGTTTCTTGCATCATTGTCAACGTTGTGGAGGTTTGAAATGGGTATCTAACAAATATGAGGCTAATTGCCGGTGATAGTTTTGATTACGGGCAGCTATTATGATCAGAAATGTTATTTTTGGCCTATGTGTTGTGTGTCATGTTGGGTGGTCGTACCTTGTGGGTGTAGGCATGAGTTGTTGAAGCTGGCTGAGACTGATACCGGGTATGGATTTAGAATCGGGTTTTTTGGAGATGAATGGAAGGTGAGAATTTTGACTCAAATGCTTATCAATGTAGGTAGAAAGGATAAATTACAGTTGAGATGTTGTTGTCAGGCTTATGTGGATTGGGGTGACGTGGGGTCACCCGTGGGTGTATGTTGGATATGCGCTTTTAGTGATTTGAAGACTTCGAGGTGATTCTTTGCATGTTCGAGGACAAACGTTTGTTTAAGAGGGGAAGGATGTAATGACCCGGCTGGTCGTTTTGATAATTGAAGTGTCGTTCGGCGGCATAACGTCCTAAGCAACTTTGTATTATGTGTATTGACTTGTGTGAGTGGTTGAATTCAGTTACCGGATGATTCAGAGTCAAATCAGAAGAATGATGCAAGTCTTAGAAGCTTAAGCGGTAAGAGTTGATCGGAAATTGACTTTTGTGTAAACGGATCTGGAATGGGATTTGGATGATTGCAACAACTTCGTATGGTGATTTTGTACTTAGGAGCGTGTCCGGACTGTGAATTTGAGGTCTGTAGCTGATTTAGGCTTGAAATGGCGAAAGTCGAATTTTTGGAGATTTTGAGCGGAAGTGGACTTTTTGATATCAGGGCCGGATTCCGATTCTGTAAGTTGGAGTAGGTCTGTAATGTCAATTATGACTTGTGTGCAAAATTTGAGGTTAATCGGATGTGGTTTGGTATGTTTCGGCATCGGTTGTAGAAGTTTGAAGTTTCAAGTTCATTAAGTTGAATTGGAGGGTGATTCGTGTTTTTAGCGTTGTTTGATGTGATTTGAGGACTCAACTAAGTTCGTATGGTGTTATAGGACTGGTTGGTATGTTTGGTTGAGGTCCCGTGGGCCTCGGGGTGAGTTTTGGATGCTTAACAAATCAAAATTTGGACTTGTGTAATTGGTGAAGCTTTCAAGCTTCTAGTGTAATCGCACCTGCGGTGGGGTGGCTGCAGGTGCGGACATGCACATGCGAGAGGCCAAGCGCAGAAGAGGGATTGAGGAGATGGCCAGGGGTCGCAGGTGCGGGGGAATTTCCACATCTGCTAGCCCGCATATGCGTTTGAAGTTCCGCAGATGCGGAGAGTATGCTGGGGGGGGCAGTCCGCAGAAGCAGACATTTGTTTGTAGGTGCGACCATTTGATCGCAGAAGCGGACCCAGGTGTGTAATTCAAGTCCGCACCTGTGATAGATTTTCCGCAGGTGTGACTATGGGTCCGCATATGCGAGATCACTGGGCAGAAAAGGGAAAATTACGAGGGTTTGATCTCATTTTCACTCTAGGGCTTTGAGAGCTCGGATTTGGGCGATAATTTAGGGATTTTCAGAGGAAGTTATTGGGTAATAGGAAGTTATTGGGTAATGATTCTTAACTCATCTATGGTTATATTCCACTAATCTATAGTTGATTTCATCATTTAATTAAGGATTTGGTGGAGAAATTTGGGGAAAATGGGAGAAGTTCTTCAACTAAGGTTTTGAGTTTTGATTGGAATTTTGATATCGTATTTGGATAATTTTGGTACGAGTGAACTCGTGGTTGATTGGATATTCGTATTTTGTGATTTTTACCCGATTCTGAGACGTGGGCCCGGGTCGACGTTTTAGGATGATTTTTTGAAATATTTATTAAAGTCTTGATATCATTAATTAGATTAGTTTATTATAGTTGTATTTATGATATGTAATTATTTTTGGCTAGATTTGGGCCATTCAGGGTCAGATAATCTAGGAAAGGGCATTCTTACGGATTGATTGGGTTTGGTTCGAGGTAAGTATCTAACCTAACTTCGTGTGGGGGAACTACCCCTTAGGATTTGAGTCTTCTATGCTAATTGTAGTCCGTGTACGCGAGGTGACGAGTACGTGCTCGGACTTATTTGTGGAAAAGTTTCCTTTTAAGGTTCTTAGGTCCTTGTTTCACTGAATATGCAATTGTTCTCGTTATGATTACATTTCTTAATTACTAGTTTCACTTCTGCATGCTTTAATTAGAATTAATTGCTTCATGATCCACTCTTGTTGTTTATTTGATTCATATGTGCTTTAACTGAAATTGTTGTCTCTTCTATTGCCATGTTGTCTTTCCCCTAACTGCTTATCTTTATTTGAAGTTATAATTATCTCTTCTGTAATTGCTCATCCTTAATTGAGGCTATGATTGTCTTTATATTGAGTATCCTTAATTGATGTTGTTGTGTCTCTTTCATAATTGCCCAACCTTAAAAGAAGTTTAGATATCATGTATCTTAGTTGACTTATCCTTATTTGGAATTATTCGACTTGTGTTAGCTCCCTTGTTGTTGAACTGTACATTGTGGGACCGTTGTTACCTATTATTTCCTTCCCTGTTGAATAGTTCTTATTATGACTAGCATTCTCTATTGTGGCTACTCCTTGTGAATTAGTTCCTCCGTTCCTTTGAGTTCTGGAATTTCTGAGTTGATTTATTTGTCGTACCTTTGTATTAATGTTAATGTTGCTGTTGTACTTGTTGTTGTGATGCACGAGGTTTCTACCGTACGGTTGTTATTATGATGCACGAGGTTTCTGCCATGCGGTTGTTATTGTGATGCACGAGATTTCTGTCGTGCGATTGTTATTGTGATGCATGAGGTTTCTGCCGTGCGGTTGTTGTTATGGGGTTGCACGAGGTTTCTGCCATGCTATTGTTACTATTGATATTTTCACATGTGGCGTGACAATGAAGGATATATATATGTGAGTTGCGCATGTGGCGAGACAAGGTGAGAACATTATTATGCACATGTGGCGAGACAAGGTGGGCTATGTCAGGGATGAATTTGTAATGACTTGTGATGGTCTGGGGGCATTTTGTTGTTGATGTTTGTGTAGTGGTACACTTACCTGTGTGAGATTTATCTTGTGAAAAGTTGTGAGAAAATATTCTACGTGCTGTCCATTTCTTTTCCTATACTTACTAGCTGGCATGAACCATGTTAGAACACTTGCACAAGCATACACGTAGTTGAGTACTCTTATCGGTTAAGAGGTTTTCTTGATATCGCTGAGTATAGATGCTCACCCTTGTTTACTTGCCTTCTATGTGAGAATGACTCTATTTGGCACGTGAGTCGTCAGTGCGGTTATGAAGTGTAATGAGGGCACAAGATGCCAAGTGTTAGGGTTCAGGTATTGGGACCCGTGAGTTGTGAATAGTATGAGGTTCGGTACCTCATGGAGTTTATTGACTAAAGAAAACTTGGTGTGAAAATGGTTGTTTTTCATCTAGTTGCTACATGCTCGCCCTTCTTTTAATTGTGTTTATCAGATTTAGGCTGTGTTTTTGTTTGTTCTTCTATGCCATTATTATGGTATTCCGCTGATAGTTGTTGTATCCCTTTCTTACTAAAATTAACCGTATTAATTACCACTTCGCGTAGTCTTTATGTAGATATCATACTTTGTTGTTTCTATTCTTATACTTGTTCAGGTTGTTTAGTCTAGTAGGTATCTTGACTATTCCTCGCCACTACTCCACTGAGGTTAGTCTTGATACTTGTTGGGTACCACCGTGGTGTACTCATACTATATTTCTGCATATATTTATACAGATCCAGGTATTTTGAAGTCAGTTGATCATTAGCTAGTTGTGCGGATTGCTGCTGTGGAGACTGAAGGTAAACCTGCTACTGCGTTCACAGGCTTCGGAGTCACCTTCCTATTTGGTATTCACACTGTTGTACCTATTTCCAAACAGTTGTATTTAGAAATTTGTAGGAAACTCTGTAGAGCTTATGACTTGTACTACCGGTTTTGAGAATTGTAAATTTTATAGAGATTTGCATTTAAAAAATTGTTAGATGTTATTTAATTATTGTTGTTATTCAGTAAATGTTAGTCTTTCCTAATCCCTAAGACTAGGTGCCATCACGATACCCAACGGAGGGAAAATCGGGTCGTGATGATTTGATATCAGAGCTCTAGGTTCATAGGTGCTACGAGTCATAAGAGAGTTTAGTAGAGTCTTGCGGATCGGTACGGAGATGTCTGTACTTATCTTCGAGAGGCTACAGAACTATTAGGACAGTTTCACTTCCTTTATTCCTATCATGCGAATTCATTGATCTCGGAGTTTGAAATTTTATCATTCCATTCTCTCACAGATGGTGAGGACACGAGTTGTAGTTACTGATGACGTTCCCCCCGGAGCAGATATCGCTAGGGGAAGAGGCAGAGGCCGACGAGGAGCACGTGCCGCAGCTGGGGCACCCACCAGAGCAGTAGTTGAGGAGCCGCCAATAGTCCCAGTTGGGGGGCAGGTACCAGAGGCGCCTGCTGTTACCCCCAGACTTCAGGAGACCTTAGCACAGTTTCTAAGCATGTTTTCTATGTAGGCTCAGGCGGGGTTGATTCTGGTTGCACCAGCTACTTCAAAGATTGGGGGAGGAGCTCAGGCTCCCGCCGCCCACACTCTAGAGCAACGAGTTCATGTTTGTCAGATTCCAGGTGTCATGGCAACACAGCCTGTGGTCCCAGTTCAGCCTGTGGTTAGGGCAGTAACATATGAGAAAGAACAGCTTAGACTTGAGAGGTACAAGAAGTACCACCCTCCTACCTTCAGTGGATTGGCGACAGATGATGCCCAGGGTTTCTTGGAGGAGTGTCACCGCATTCTTCATATTATGGCTAATGTAGAGACGAGCGGGGTTGCTTTTGTTACGCTCTAGCACAGGGGAGCGGCTTATCAGTGGTGGAGGGTGTAGGAGTTGGGTAGCCCGATCGAGTCAGCTTCACTTACATGGGTTTAGTTTTCAGATATGTTCCTAAGAGAGTTTGTACCTCAGTCCCTTAGAGATGCATGGCATGCAGAGTTTAAGTATCTATGCCAGGGCACTATGCTTGTGTCAGAGTATGCCGTTAAATTCAGTGACTTGTCCAGACAAGCACCTGCTTTGGTCGCTAAAGTTAGAGAGCATGTCCGTAGATTCATTGAGAGGCTTAGGCATGATATTCGGTTCAGCATGGCTCGGGAGTTAGAGTCAGATGTTTCATTTCAGGTGGTGGTAGCCGAATGGAGGGAATATGGGATCAAAAGAGAGAGGACAGGCGGGGCCGTGAGAGAGAGGACATGCGAGGTTAGGAGAGAAAATACAGGGAGGCGAGGAGGCCTCGTAGACTGGACAGATCTACTGGTACTTATTTTGGAAGTAGGGTACGACATGGTAGAGGTTTTGTGGGTTAGCCAGTTCAGTTTGCACTTCAGGTTTCGCATAGTGTTTCAAATGCTCATGGGTCTTAGAGTACCCGTACTACACAGTTTCCACAGCCACACCAACAGAGAGATTTCTTTGAGTGGTGATACTAGCCACATGGTGAGAGATTGTCCTAGACTCCGGACATGTGTGTCACAACGGAGTATTCAGGTGAGTAGAGGGCACCCAAGAGGGGAATGCACGGCTCGTTGATGTGTCTCATATAGTAGGCTAGAGGCCGATGCGCCAGATGATATCATACATCTATGCTTTTGATCTGTTACAAAGGGGCACCATTCGTATTTTATTTCAGTTCTGCTTATCGGGGCGAGTTCCCCTATTTGGTTGCTCCACCTATGAGTGAGTTCATGACTTAGTATTATGTTTATGTGTTTGCCCCTATTGGGAGATTCTATGAGTGATAGTCGTGTCTATCGTTGTTTTAATTCATTGTTGAAAGTTACGAGTCTAGAAGTAAATTCATGTTGTCCATTACGGTAGGTTTGATGTGATTCCTGAGTATTTTGGTTAAGATTGTGATTCAGATGCGCTACCGGGGTGAGAATTCAGCAAGTGTTGTAATTATATTGGCAGAGCTGAGTTAGTGGAAGGTTTCGATTGTTATGATGTGTATTCGACCTGTGAAAGTTATACCAGGATGAGATCCTTATGATTTGTTCATGTACAGTGATTTTCCTTTTTAAATTGGATTGTTGTATGGTGCTGATAGAGAGTTGTGCCTGTCGGGCTTGTTTGATATTTCTCTGTAGAGCTTATGACTTGTACTACCGGTTTTGGGAATTATAAATTTTATAGATATTTCTATTTCAACAATTATTAGATGTTATTTAATTATTGTTGTTTTTCAGTAAATGTTAGGCTTACCTAGTCCCTAAGACTAGATGCCATCACGATACCCAACTGAGGGAAAATTGGGTTGTGACAACCGTCTCATGTGTTGGATTTCAGCTCAGTCTAGTTGGACAAGGATTTATCTTATATTGGGGAGCCGATGGCCATTTTGGACAGGCAGGTTCGAAAGTTGAGGTCGAAGAACATTGCTTCGGTGAAGGTTCGATGGAGAGGTCAGGCAGTCGAGGAGGTGACTTGGGAGACCGAGCATGATATGCGTAGCCGTTATCCTCATCTTTTCACCACTTCAGGTATGTCTCTATACTCGTTCGAGGATGAAAGTTTGTTTTCAGAGGGGGAGGATGTAACTACCGGCCGATTGTTTTAAGTAATTTGGCACTGATACCCTAGATTATGCTTCCTCTATGCTATATCGTGGTTATATAACTTACCGGGGTCGTTGATTTTGGTTTCGGGTGAGTTTCGAAGTGAAAGGGGACACATAGTCTCTACATTAGAGGTTTAAGTCATAGGAGTTGACCGTTGCTTTACCTGTGTGAAGATGACTCCATAACGGAGCTTTGACAGTTCCAATAGCACCTGCAATGGGTAGAATCGCAGGGGCGAAAAGTGTCGCAGGCACTCTCTGCTTCTGCAAGAAAAGGGACGCGTGTGCACCATATTCTAGAAGTGCAAAACAAAGGATGTGAGATATACACAACATGGACGAAGACACAAATCTATCTATAATATTCTTTTGATAAACATGTTTGAAAAGCCTAACAATGAGTTTCAAAGAAATCAGAATGATTCACCTGAGCAAAACTTGCTTCAGGGGTAAAATATGATAGTTTTACAGACTCAAAAACTAGTACTGGGTATGAGACAACCAAGTTTAATCCAGAGAGGAAAAGCCGCCGAAAATAAGTTTTTGCTTTATAGACAAGGGTCAACGACACCATGAACACCTGGGTATGGAATGCTAAGGAAAGACATTGGAAAGCCAAAGAATCCACAATGTGGTACAGAGCCTCCAAGCCATTTGGTACCATAGTGATAAAAACCAGTTCTCTGACAGCGGGGTGGCTGCAGATTCAAACTATTTAGGGCATTCAAGGCCACAAACTGACCACCACTGTTAAACTCACAAATCTTTCTTTATTTGAAGAAGGAAACAAAGTAGCGTAGAAATGAAGTTCTCAAAGTACGAATGTCACCAAAGGTAAGTTCTTCAAAGTCTCTGCTTTTTCTTTTTAGGCATGCCCATAATCACATCATCAACTACTTCATTTTCCAGTATAAGGTACACCAATCCTTAGCTGAGATTTCATTTTGATATAGGACACACCACTCCCTAGTTGCATGTTCAGTATAGGGTACACCAATCCCTAGCTGTATTTTCCAATATAAGGTACATTAATCTTTAGTGAGGTTCCATTTTCATACAAGGTATCATATCCCCCGGTTACCTTCTCTCTAAGTGATACGGGGCGCCAACCCTTGGTTACATTCTCTCAGCGATACAGAGTGCCAACCCCTCGTTATATTCTATCTCAGTAATACAGGGTGTCAACCCCTTGTTACATTCCTTCTCATTGATACAGGGTTCCAACCCCTGATTATATTCCCTCTTAGTGATACATGGCGCCAACCCCTTGTTACATTCTTTATCAGTGATATAGGGCGCCAACCCCTGGTTATATTCCCTCCAAGTCTTTCAACCTCATTCGTAGGAGACGCACTTCCTAGTTTGAGTCATTCCAATATGAGATGCACTTCCAAACTGAACAATTAATCCTAGGAGATGCACTTCCTAGTCGAGTCCCTCAACCTTATTCATAGGAGACACACTTCTTAGTTTGAGTCATTCCAGTAGGAGACGCAATTTCTAATCTAAACCATTAATCCTTGGAGACACACTTCCTGGTCTAATTCCTTCAACCTCACTCGTAGGATACGCACTTCCTATTGTGAGTCATTCTATAGGAGACACACTTCCTAATCTAAACCAAGAATCCTACGAGACACACTTCCTAGTCCAAGTCTTTCAACCTCATTCATAGGAGACACACTTCCTAGTTTGAGTCATTCCATTAGGAGATGCACTTCCTAATATGAACCATCAATCCTAGGAGATCCACTTCCTAGTCAAGTCCTTTAACCTTACTCGTAGGAGACACACTTTATAGTTTGAGTCATTGTAATAGAAGACACGCTTCCTAATCTAAACCATAAATCATAGGAGGAGCACTTCTTAGTCGAAGTCCTTCAACCTCATTCATATGAGATGCACTTCCTAGTTTAAGTCATTCCAATAGGAGACGCACTTCCTAATCTGAACTGTCAATCCTAGGAGACGCACTTCCTAGTCCAAGTCCTTTAACCTCAATCGTAGGAGACACACTTCCTAATCTGAACTTTTATTCCTAAGGAGACACACTTCCTAGTCCGAGTCCTTCAACCGCACTCGTAGGAGACACACTTCCTAACTTGAGTCAACCCTGTTCATTCCAATAAGAGACGCACTTCCTAATATAAATTATTAATCATAAGAGACACAATTCCTAGTCTAAGTCATTCAATATCACAGTCATTCCAATGCTACCCATGGGAGATGCACCTTCTAGTCTAAGTGTTATCAGTTCTACTCCTAAAAGAAGCACATTCGATATGGAGTCTTCGGTATCATTGTTGCATATTTCAAATAAAACAAGTTGATCTGCATCTTTACCCAATAACTCACAAAATTTCTCTGTGCCAAACTGGGGCAGAAAATTTTGTTCGATGTATTCGTCTTTGATGGCTTTGTAGGCCCCGTCGTAGAGCAGGTTGTGACGATTAAAGCTTGCAGTTTCAATTCTCATCAGAAGAAAGAAGTCTTTCGATCACAAGATAGTTGGGGTTAACTTTGATAATATGTCAACAACCCAGCTTCTCAAGATTCATCTTCTCAATTTTGGATCAGGAAAGCGAGTGACTGAGATTGAGTCATAATCTTTTCTTCAAAGAGCATCAAGGTCTAATCTAAGGTCAACACAAGTGAGCAGGTTAAGAATCAAGATTTGACTACAGAAGACACATAGATATTGTACTCTTAGTTTGTAGACATATGTAGTTTTCTTCACTTTTCCTTTTGATGTAATAAGACAGCAGCAAGGAACAGCAACAACAGTAACAACAGCAGTCTTAACTCCAGTGTCTGGTAGTCCCAACTACCAAATTTTTCCAAAAGTACATTGACCTGATTCCATTGTAGTCAAAGATATGTAGGCCACCTCGGAAGCAAGGTTCGGTCACCTTCTTTCAAAAAATGCTTTTATTGGAGTATTATGTTAGCAAAAATTAGCAATAGCATTGACTTTTCTTTGCACAAAAACACTTCATGTTCTCGAGCAAAGAAGGGCAGTTGTGAATACCTAATTTTTGCACGCTATAAATTCTCCCACAAAAAACTAACTTTTGGATGGTTTTAGTTATTTTTCTTTGAACTTATATGTGCATTTATATGTGAATTCCTTAATTAAAAAGTATCAAAAATATTTTTTACCTTTTATTTGTATATTATAGTTTGCATTTTTAAATTATATATACCAAAAAGATTTTCTTTCTACTCGTACATTGTTTAGAACTAAATAACACTATAATTTTATTAGAGGGAAAATGGATTGGGCTAGTGTATTTTAATTAAAATTGAGCCACAATTGGCCCAAAATTTGAGCCCAATTCGACCATACCCGGTCCAATAAATGGCATGTCAAGAGGTGGTCCAAAACGACCTGGTTTCATGCTTAAATTATGTTGTTTCATTAATTGCAATCAAGATCAAATACCGGCCACCTATTTACTCTAATTCAACAGTCCAAAATTGATCTCATTTGAGATATAAAAGGCCCTATAATTAGATTTTTGGCCCCATTTCACTCTCTCAAACCCTATATCCCCTCTCATTTCCTCCCCATTACCTCTGCCACCGTCCGCACATCCCCACGATGGCGTTGCCCTTCCGAGTTAGCCAAACGCCCTCCAACCAATGCCAAACTCTTCCTCTCCTCCTCCTCTACCCATATCTAAACCTTAAATCCCCGAAATCCTCACCAATCACCATAAATCTAAGACAATTCAAAAACCTAGCCTGCCTTTCTTTTTGAAATTTGCCGCAAACAACACCACCCTACCATGGGATACTTACATCAACGGATAGAGCTCCTAAATACCTACCTATTGATGCCAATCTCACCCCGAAACTCTGGCCGAATTCCGGCGACCACCTCCTGTCGCCGCCAGTACCGCTGCTCACTCTTCTTTTTCTTCTTATTTTGTTTTTCTTCCCTTCTTGCCTAGATTTGACTCGAGTGATCTTTTCACGCTGGCACGATACCTATATCAAAACTGGTTCACCGAACCTTTGATTTTGGTATCTGCCAACGTGAAAAATTCGCTCCGTGGTCGATTCGTCGCTGCCAGATATCCTTGGCATCTCATCGCTACTCGAATTAGCATCAAATCCCTTGTTTTGGTAAGATCCTAGTTCCTCTTTTCTTTTTCTAATATTTTGTTTCTTTGATTAGGGTTAAGTTTAGTTTAATTATATATTTCTTATTGATAGCTAATTCATTGCTCGTTCTGATCATTGTCGATTCGTTAGATCATGTTCATTTTGTGCAATCGCTTAATTATCTGTTTGATTTCGCCATGAATTATTTCTATGATAGGAAGATGATTTAGCTTATTAATGTGATGTCACGAGCCCAAATTCCTTCAATAGGAAGTCGTGACGGCACCTAGTCTCTAAAATTAGGTAAGCCTATCAATATACAGAATAATTGAAATAACAACTTAAAATCTCAAAATTTCGACAACTGCATAAATAAAATCTGTAACTCAAAATGTACAACTCCCAAAATCTAGTGAAGTATAAGTAACAAGCTCTAGTAACAGTACTGAACAATCTTATACATCACTGTCTAAGATAGTGTTATGAAATAAGGAAAAACAGGATAGAAGGGGACTCCGAGGCCTGAGGATGCGGGCAAGTGTACCTTGAAGTCTCCGAAGCAATCTCAGCTCACTAATGTCAGGACTGATAGAAAGTACCTGGATCTGCACAAAAAGATGTGCAGAATCATAGTATGAGTACACCATAGCGGTACCCAGTAAGTGTCAAGCCTAACCTCGGTAGAGTAGTGACTAAGTCAGGTCAAGGCCTTAATGGAGATAATATAAAACAAGACGAAAGATATAACGATATAATAAAAATGACAATGGAAATGAAGCAATAAGAAATTTACGGAAAGTTAACAACACGGAATCAAGACAGTTAATACAACACAGAAAGAAACAAGGATTTACATGTTAAGGAAACAAACAACTAAGGTAAATACAGCAAATAGAGAAAGATCAACAAAGGCCACTACCGAGGTACCGCCTCTAGTCCCAAATTCACAATCTTTCCTTATATCACCGTGGGAGCCTTTATATTTAGTTTTGAACATTATTTTTCCCGAAATAGCACCTCGCATTTTAGCACACCTTATCACATCGCATGGCTTCTAGTAGTTCCCCTACTAGACACGATCACCGCATGCGTTTCAACGCCCAAATCTTATACTATTGTATGCATGTCAATATCACAATATATCACAATTCTCACCTCAAGTGCCCAATATCACAACTTGCCAGAAAAAGCCAAACAATAACAAAATTCCGCAATAAAGAGCCCACGGCTCAACCACAATGTACACAAAGTCTCAACAATAACAACCGAAGAGTAACTCAGTAAAATGATATTTCACAACTTAGACTTTTGCCTCAACAGGAACCACGACCTTTCCAACTCAATACCAAATTCAACGGTAAGATATCCCAAGAATAGCAATTTCAAGTAAGGATGTAATAGTTTAATAATGAATATGGAATAAAAGAAAGCAAGTAATTCAACTAAACATGTAGGACAATTTGCAAATAAGAGGTAAAACAAGTAGACATGTGAAATTAGATTAATTATGAGGACAACAACATGATAAAGAAACTCAATTAATGCATGAAAGGAAACTACATAGCTAAAAAGCAAAAATTTCACATTTAGCCCGTGTACGCACTCGTCACCTTGCGTACATAGCTTTCACATATCACAATTATCATAACAATACCAAATCCTAAGTGGAAATTTCCCCCATACAAGGTTAGACAAGTCACTTACTAAACCACGCTAAATCAATCAACTAGAAGGCCTTTCCCTCGATTTTCCAACTCCGAACGGCTCGAATCTAGCCAAAATAATTTCATACTATAAATATAGCTATAGGAAACTAATTTAAATAATGAAATTACGATCTCTGTAAAGAATTAAAAATTCAACCCAAAAAGTCACCCTAGGCCCGCGTCATAGAGCAGGTTGATGGCTTTGTAGGCCCTGCCGTAGAGCAAGTTGTGACGATTAAAACCTGTAGTTTCAGTTCTCATCAGAAGAAAGAAGTCTTTCGATCACAAGATAGTTGGAGTTAACTTTGATAATATGTCAGCAACCCAGCTTCTCAAGATTCATCTTCTCAATTTTGGATCAGGAAAGCGAGTGACTGAGATTGAGCCATAATCGTTTCTTCAAAGAGCATCAAGATCCAATCTAAGGTCAACACAAGCGAGCAGGTCAAGAATCAAGATTTGACTACATAAGACACATATATAGGAATTGTGTACTCTTAGTTTGCACACATATGTAGTTCTCTTCTCTTTTCCTTTAGATGTAATAAGCAAGCAGCAAGTAACAGTAACGACAACAGTCTTAACTCCAGTGTCTGGTAGTCCCAACTACCAAATTTCCCCAAAACTACACTGATATGATTCCCTTATAGCCAAGAATATGAAGGCAACCTCGAAAGCAAAGTTCGGTGACCTTTTTCAAAAAATGCTTTCATTGGAGTATTATGTGAGCAAATGTTATTATGTGAGCAAATAACATTGAATTTTCTTTGTATGAAAACACTTCATGTTCTGGAGTAAAGAGGGGCAGTTATGAATACCTAAGTTTTGCACGCTTTTAATTCTCCGACAAAAAAACTAACTTTTGGATGGTTTTAGTTATTTTAGTTATTTTTCTTTGAAATTACATGTGCATTTATATGTGAATTCCTTAAATAAAAAGTACAAAAAATATTTTTTACCTTTTATTTGTTTATTTTAGTTTGCATCTTTAAATTATATATACCAAAAATATTTTATTTCTTATCGTACATTTTTTAGAACTAAATAAGACTATAATTTCATTAGAGGGAAAAGGGATTGGGCTAGTGTATTTTAATTAAAATTGAGCCAAATTTAGCCCAACAATTGAGCCCAATTTGGCCATACCCGGTCCAACAAATGGCATGCCAATTGTCCAAAACGGCCTAGTTTCATGATTAAACTACGTCGTTTCATTAAGTGAAATCAAGATCAAATACTGGACACCTATGTACTCTAATTCAACGGTCCAAAATTGATCTCATTTGATATATGAAAGGCCCTATAATCAAATTTTTGGCCCATGTCACTCTCCCAAACCCTAGAGCCCCTCGTCTTTCCTCCCTCTTACCTCTGTCGCCATCCGCCCCTCCCTGCGACGGCGGCGCCGTCCCCTGGTGGCCAAACGCCCTCCAACCAACTCCAAATGTTTCCTCTCCTCCTCCCGTACCATATGTAAACCTCAAATCTGTAAAATCCTCACAAATCTCCACAAATCTAAGAAAATCTGAAACCCTAGCCCATTTTTCTTTTTGAAATTTTCCGCAAACCACCCCACCCCACCCTACGATCTTACATGAATGGATAGAGCTCTTATAGTCCTACCTATTGGTGACAATCTCACCTCGAAATTATGGCCGAATTATAGCGACCACCTCCCACTGCCGCCACTGCCGCTGCTCACTCTTCTTTTTCTTCTTATTTTTCTTTCTTCCCTTCTTGCCTAGATTTGACTCGAGTGAGCTTGTCAAGCTGGCACGATACCTAGATCGAAACTGGTTCGCCGAACCTTTGATTTTGGTGTCTGCCAATGTGAAAAGTTTGCTTCGTGGTCGATTCGTCGCAGCTGGATATCCTTGGCATCTCGTCGCTACTCGAATTAACATCAAATCTCTTGCTTTGGTAAGATCCTAGTTCCTCTTTTCTTTTTCTGATTTTTTGTTTCTGTGATTAGGTTTAGGTTTAGTTTAATTATATATTTCTTATTGATAGTTAATCCATTGCTCGTTCTAATCGTTGTCGATTCATTAGATCATGTTCATTTTGTTCAATCGCTTAATTATCTGTTTGATTTCGCCATGAATTATTTCTATGATAGCAAGATGATTTAGCTTATTAATCTGATGTCACGACCCCAAATTCCCTCAGTAGGAAGTCGTGATGGCACCTAGTCTCTAAAACTAGGTAAGCCTATCAACATACGGAATAATTGAAATAACAACTTAAAATCTCAAAACTTCGACAACTGCATAAATAAAATCTGTAACTCAAAATGTACAACTCCCAAAACCTAGTGAAGTATAAGTCACAAGCTCTAGTAACAGTACTGAACAATCCTATACATCACTGCCTACAATAATGTAATGAAATAAGGAAAAACAGGATAGAGGGGGACTCCGAGGACTGAGGACACGGGCAGGTGTACCTTGAAGTCTCTGAAGCAACCTTAGCTCACTAATGCCGGAGTGATAGGAAGTACCTGGATCTGCATAAAAAGATGTGCAGAAGCATAGTATGAGTACACCACAGCAGTACCCAGTAAGTGCCAGGCCTAATCTCGGTAGAGTAGTGACGAGGACAGGTCAAGGCCTTATTGAAGATAATATGAAACAAGACGAAAGATATAACGATATAATGATAATGACAATGGAAATGAAACAATAAGAAATTTACGAAAATTTAACAACACGGAATCAAGACAATTAATACAACACAAAAGGAAACAATGATTTACATGTTAAGGAAACAAACAACCAAGGCAAATACAGCAAATAGAGAGAGAGCAACAAAGGCCACTACCGAGGTACCGTCTCGTAGTCCCAAATCATAAAAGTAACTCACAATCTTTCCTTATATCACCGCAGGAGCCTTTACATTTAGTTTTGAAAATTATTTTTCCCGAAATAACACCCCGCATTTTAGCCCACCTTATCACACCGTATGGCTTCTAGTAGTTCCCCTACTGCCACGCGTATCAAGCCTACCTTATCACACACATGTGTTTCAACGCCCATACTTTATACCACCGCATGCGTATCAATATCATAACGTATCACAATTTGCACCTCAAGTGCCCAATGTCACCATTTGCCAGAAAAAGCTAAACAATAACAAAATTTCACAATAAGGAGCCCACGACTCAACCACAATGTACACAAAGTCTCAACAATAACAACCGGAGATTAACTCAATAAAATGATATTTCAAAACTTACACTTTTGCCTAAATAGGAACCACGGCCTTTGCAACTCAATACCAAATTCAACGGTAATATATCCCAAAAATAGCAATTTCAAGTAAGGATTTAACAGTTTAATAATGAATACGGAATAAAAGAAAGCAAGTAATTCAACTAAACATGTAGGACAATTTGCAAATAAGGGGTAAAACAAGTAGACATGTTAAATTAGACTAATTGTGAGGACTACAAGATGTTAAAGTAACTCAATTAAAGCGCGAAAGGAAACTACATAGCTAAAAATCGAAACTTTCACATTTAGCTCATGTATGCACTCGTCACCTTGCGTACATGGCTTTCACATATCACAATTATTACAACAATATCAAATCCTAAGGGGAATGTTTCTCACACAAGGTTAGACAAGTCACTTACCTCAAATCATGCTAAATAAATCAACTAGAAGGCCTTTCCCTCGATTTTCCAACTCCGAACGGCTTGAATCTAGCCAAAATAATTTCATACTATAAATATAACTATAGGAAAATAGTTTTAACAATAAAATTACTATCTTTGTAAAGAATTGAAAAATCAACCCAAATGGTCACCCCAGACCCGCGCCTCGGAACCTGGAAAAATTTACAAAAATCGAATACCCATTCGATATCAAGTCCAACCATACAAGAATTATTCAAATCCGACCTCATTTCGCCTTTCAAAACTCAAGAATTTAGCTTAAGGATTTTATACCAATTTGTCCCAATTTTCAACTCAAAAGCACCAATTAAATGATGAAATTATCAATAGATTCATGGAAATTAATAAAAAAACGAGTTAGAATTCCTTACCCCCCAAGGTTCTCTCTGAAAAATCCCTCAAATTTTCGCCTCAAACCGAGCTCTCTAAGTCCCAAAATGAATTATGGATCAAACACTCAAATTTTCCCTTTTTCTACCAATTAAATCGCACATGCGACCTTACTACCGCATCTGCGGCTCCACACCTGCGGAATTTCCATCGCAGGTGCGGTCATGACTTGTTACTCACTCTCCTCTTCTGCGAGCAAAGGGACGCACCTGCTCGTATGCGCCTGCAACGAAAAGTTCCGCATCTACGACCATTGTCGCCCCTGTGATTCTCCCCATCGCAGAAGCGAAGCCGCTTCTGCGGAACATTTTCCACTTCTACTCCCCCAGCTAGGCATGCCCAGCTCCGTATCTATTGCACCTGTGGCCAATCCCTTTGCAGGTATGAAGACACCAGAACTTTCTAACTTTCGGAATCGGGATCCGACTCCGATATCAATAAAGTCCTCTCCCGGTCAAACTTTCCAAAATCTTCCAACCTTCCAACTTCTGCCAATTCACGCCGAGACGACCTATGGACCTCCAAATCTACATCCGGACATGCTACTAAGACCAAAATCATCCTACGGAGCTATTGGAACCGTCAAAACTCAATTCTGGAGTCATCTTCACATAGGCCAAACTACGGTCAACTCTTATGACCTAAACCTCCAACTTAGGGACTATGTGTCCCCT